>NC_051158.1:32157572-32351859 GCF_013339745.2 Dermacentor silvarum
CCGGTAGCGTTCTCCGGAAGCCGGAAGCTGGCTTCCGGGACCAGAATCGGAATTGGAACCGGAAGCGGAACCGGAAGTGGAACCGGAAGCCGGCTTCCGGAAACCGGAGCTTGGCGTACATGCGCAGTAGGGGTGTGGACGCCGTACGGCGGAGGGAGGGAGGGAGTGACATAGCCCCGACCATAAGCTGCTTCGCATCTCAAAACTGCTTTTATAGCTGAGTCTTGACCACAGTGGCCATAGCTCTTTGCAGGGGCGACACTGCGCCTAGAGTATGCAACGCAAGAACGGCGCACTTGTTTACATCGGCACGTGTACGGCGACCGCTCGCTGTTCGCTTCAAGTAAAGTAGAAACCGTGCACCGCTCACACGAAATAACGAGGAAATGTTCAAAGCATATATGAACACTTATCATGCACATATCAGAAGCGATCACACTGAGACGAGAAGGCACGATTGTCCCGGACACATCGAAAACGGCGACAACGACCACCTAGCCGCACTGGCACGCGAAAATGCCGATGCCTGCCGTACTCGCGTGGCAACGAGCGGTGTTGTTGCTTACGATGCAGTATCGAAAGGGCCATCACTTCTTGCCTGTTTAGCATAAGAGGCAAACTGTGTTTTCGGTAACTACTAAATCTGGCAGCATAAAAATACACTCTCCGTAGTTGCACTTCGTTCATGGAAACGCCGGCGACTGCGACCGACAGCCCTCGTTCAAGAACGGTGCCTCTATACCGCGGTATTAGCACTGCGCCGTGTTGCCGCTTCCCACTCTCTGTGTGTGCATCGTACTATATATGCTAAGAGTGGTTCACTTCAAGTCGGTAAGGTCAGGACCGAACTATATAAGCAGTTTCCTTCGTCGTACTAGCTTTCAGGTCCACCGGTAGCGGATGAACTCGTAGGGTATGTTAGGCCTAATGAAGCTGCCTGAACGAGATCGACACCGCCTCAAACTTGATGTGGAGGGCTGTAAAGGGCTGGAAATTGTGTATATCAGCGTCGGAAGCACATTTCGGCTCAATTTGAGCGTCAATAAATACATGCACGAGCGCATTTGCGGCGATATTCACGCTGTCGGTGCGATGTTCTCACTCGGCGGCCGCTCGCACGGCGATCAGCACACTGGTTTTGTCGGCGTCGTCGGCACGAAAGCTTATCACATTACGATCACTCGCTGTCGTCGGTAGCGTCGTCGGTCGCTTCTTCTTCATACTTGTATGACAATATAGGTCTCCCATTGGCACAGTATGACAACTACAGCCGGCCGAGCGTTGGCGCGGGCGTGAGGTCGACTTCTGACCGACATCGGTGTCATGTCGGCATATATTGTGATGTACCGGACGTTAACCGAATATCGCTGTGAACAGCTGAAGTTTCTACCGAAACACAGCGCAAATACCGCGTCGTCGACCGGCACAGCACCGACAAGAAAGAGTTCGCGTCCTCGACGATTATGCTGCATAGGCGTACGTCGTCAGCTGCACGAACCACCGACGCCGTACAAAACGTTTTCGGCGCTCACCGCTAGGGTACAGCGCATGCGCACTCGGGACATGCGAAAGGCGGATTGCGACGCACTTAAAATGAAATGTATCTCAATGTCACACAAGTTAGCTCCAAAATACTGCAAACCATAAGTCCTGGAAATTACAGAATTAAATCTTTACTAGTAACAACTTGATGAGGGCTAGTTGGTTCATAGTTGAGCGAAGGTATGAAGTAACAGCGCGCAATAAACAAAGACGAGAAAGGAACGAAGACCACAGGACAAGCGCTGTATCTTTACTGTATGAAAAGTCGCATATTTTACAGTGTAAGCTGTTATGGGCTCATTCCAATAGCCATTTTCGGTCGCGATGATGCCGCCGCCGGCATCCGCCGCGTAACCGCTATCGCCGGAAACACTAAAAAAGTACCAGATTTCCGCGGGGATCGAGCCTGCGCCCACTGCGTGGGAGCCGGATACTCTACCACTGATCCACGCAAGCGCTTGCTTTCGGGCCGCGGAAAATACCCTATTTAAGGCAAACGCAGGGTGAGACGACTCGAGCCTCTGCCAGTATGGTGGCGCCATCTATGTGAGTTGCCTGCAAACGCAGCGCCCGTAGGCGCAGACGACGATATGCGATTCAGACGAGGCGCGCAATCAACGCGCTCTCGAGCTACCCAGCCTCGGTCAGTATGGTGGCGCCATCTAGTTAAGATGCCTGCAAACGCGGCGCGCCCGACATGTAAGTTGTAGTTGTAAGGCTTGATCGGGCTCAGCAGACTGCTGTGGAGAGAGCATTACAAGCCGCAGCTCGCCGTCGATGCCGGGCGGACAGTTCAGATCGTGCTCGTCAAAACGAGGCGAACAGACTGCCGCGAAGACCCTGTTGCGCGTGGTGCCCAAGTTGGAGCTACTCTTGAGCTGCTCCACCAGCTTACGCTGTGACTGTGCTGCATGTGCCGCGCAGGCCTGTGACTTTTTATGATCGGTCCAACAAGCAACTTGCGTTCGCCATCTAATGTGCGAGACAAGGTCTCTGATGTCATCACAGGAAAATGGGATCTGTGCAGTGGCTTGCACAAAATGGGACTTAGCAGTGACATCCGACTTGACGTTTCATATTATGACGCCGCAGTGCCGATATCACCACTGAGCAGTAACCTTGTGAACTTGACTCGTTGCTCGCGTGTGTATAGCGTTTTTTTACAGGGTCACCCTCCTAAGGGTTACAATTCTGGCGCAGTTGCCAAGGAAAAAAAAAGGGGGAAACGCAGGGTGATAAGATGTCGCAGTTTCGCTCGAATTGCGAAGCATCGATTGCGATAGCAAATTAGTAGAGAGCTATTCGGAGTAGGGATAGTAGTTTTATCGGCTGCTTAAACTTGGACACGTTGGCTTACTAACTGAATTAACAATCGTGGTGTCAGCGCGCACAAACAAACATGAATAGATCACACAGAATGACCGTAGCCAACGACTGTCAAAACGCTGGCAGCAAGCGCAGGTTCGCGCGGTCTATCGCTTCAACGAAAACTGAGCTGCGAATGCACAGCGCATACAAAGGTCAGAGCCGTGTGGAGATAAGAGACGGTGCGGGCGACCGGCACCGCAGGGCAAAGGGCAGCGGAGAAGTTGTTGGCAGAGGAGAAGCTGCCCCCCCCCCTCCCCCCTCTTCCCGTTTCTTGCTTTCGCGTGGGAGATTGAGTGGAAAGATACACCTTTGGTGCCGGAGCACAGCGCCGCTCCGCCTCCCTCCCTCCCATATCCCCACGGCCTTTCGCGCGACGGTCGCGTTTGCTTTCCGCCGTGCGTTCACCCTCCCTGATAGCGCGCGTCCCCCGCGCGCTTTCGCTCGCGCATACGGCGCGCGCCGACGATTTTATCGCCCTTGGAATCTATACGGAACCTCACGGCGACGGCGACGCCGACGGCAGAAATCCGGTTGAAGTGTCCATATAATTGCTATCACAATAAAAAAAAGGGGGGGGGGGAACGCAGGGTGATAAGGTATCTCAGGCGACCTGTGGATGTTATTGGCCACAAGATATCGTGAGAAGCATCGTCGTTGCGTCAGAACGAATGAATAGACCTGTCCTCATTCAGGTGGAACACCTTCACTAGTATTCATACTTTCATGAGAGCTTGAAACTAGCTTGAGCCAAATCATTGAATAATATTTTCTTAGCCGATCATACCCCATGAGATGTTATAATTGTAATGTTATAATGTTATAATTTATAAAGCCGATGGAATACTCACGAAGCGTTTTGTTTAACAATGAGCATTGCACATATGCCTTTAAGACAAAGAATCTTTACAAAATTGAGCGAAATAGCGGACACGAAACAGTTTAACGCACTATTGTGGTCATATTTCTGTAATAAATTAAGAAGACGTTGTCACGACACAATTTTGAAATCGATCTGTGCAATATCTTAGGCAAACATGAAATCAGAAAAATTGAATATCAATTAATGTTCGCTTTGGTCGTGGATTCTAGTATAATATAGCCGTATTCTAGTATGCTTTAGCCGAAGCGCAGCCACGACCGGTCGTGAGCGCAGCGCATGGATGAAGTAAATGGAGAAAGAAAGCTTCTCGTTCCTCCATGGTGAAGTGTAATGCGCTGCTGCTAGACGGTTGGTTGAGAACATACGTGCAATCATGGATGGACGCAGTGCCATATTTCAACCGCGTGACAAATTATCTTACCAGTCATCGTTTTACCAATTCGCCTTTGAAGAATCAGCAAGTCGCGAACGCGCTTGCACCGCGCTGAAAGCATTAATTACATTGATTTAGGTAAGGAATACAAGGGCCTCCTTTGGTTTGAGGCGAATTCGGTCTTTCTGAAATTTTACATTCTGTTCAAACAGCGCAAAATACGACGGAAGAAGAAAAGGGAAGTACACAGGAGTAGCACTGCTAGCTTCCAGCTGTGCCGTGGCAACAGGTTTTTCAGAGCCGAGACGCGCGAGGATAACTCGCTGCACGTTACATGCACACCGCCAGAAAGTCCGAGCCCGGCCAGGGCCCGCGTCAAAATACCCGAGCCCGGCCCGGGCCCGGGTCAAAAAGCACATGCCGTGCCAGAGCCCGGCCTGAGCCCGTGAAAAAACTGCTCTACCCGGCCCGGCCCACGGGCCGGGCCGGGCCCGGGCTTTCGCGTAAGCCCAAGCCCGTGCAGTGCTCTATGGGGGACTGCTTCGTGCGGGCCGGCTGAGCTCAGCAGTAACGAGTGAATTTCGGTGCCATGATAGGGAACGCGCCTACTAAAATCGCGACTTGCTCCATAAGTGGGCACCGTTAGAAGACGGTGTTGAGTGGTGGTGGATAGCTTTTTACACAGAACAGAATCTTAGCAGGCTCAAGCTAAGCATTCAGCGTTCTCGAATTTTATTATTGCGTTAGCATTCGCATCGTGAAAAAAAAAAAGAGACACGTGTGTGTAAAGTGTAAGCCGGTGACGTGGTGAAGGTGGAGAGGGGATGGACGGGTTTAGAAGAGCTTGTGTGTGCATATATATATATATATATATATATATATATATATATATATATATATATATATATATAAAAGGCTTAGGAGCGAGGATCAATGGCGAATATCTGAATAACCTTCGGTTTGCAGATGACATTGTCCTGTTCAGCAACAATGGGGATGAATTGCAAAAAACGATTTAGGACCTAAACCGAGAAAGTGTAAGCTTAGTGTTGGAGGTTAATATGGCGAATAGAAATGTAATGTTAAATAGCCGTTTAAGGGAACAGGAATTCATGACCGCAAATGAGCCTCTAGAGTCTTTAAATGAGTCCGTTTGTCTAGGTCAGTTACTCACGAAATACCCTAATCAGCAGAAGGAAATCTACAGAAGAAAAAAAATGGGTTGCAGTGCATATGGCAGGCACGATCAAATCCGGACTGGTAGCTTACCACTGTCGTTAAAAAGAAAAGTGCACAATCACTGCAATCTACAGGTGCTAACATATGGGGCAGACACTTGGAGGTTAACGAAGAAGCTCAAGAAGTTAAGAACTGGACAAAGAGCGAACGGAGATAGTCGACATTCTAATTCACATTAAGAGGAAAAAAATAGAGCTATATATATATATATATATATATATATATATATATATATATATATGACTATATAAAGCCAAGAGATAACGAAGCCAGGGAAAGCACCGGCGAATTTAGCTGTCGTTGAAATTGAAATGCAGAAAATAATGAAGGAAAAGGAAAATCAAAAGGGACGAGACGAGAACTAGCCACCGCTGGGAGCCGAGCCCACAACCTGCACATTAAGCGTTGGTTGCACTACGCATTGTTTCTATGGCGACGACTCTCAATCCGGCCACTAAATGCCGTATTTACGTTTACTTAATCTAGCCCTTGGAATGTTAGCCAGTGGCACTCCATCTAATGGTTACACTATCGCGCATCTGCTTACTAGATGTCCTTTGTGTTTAAATATAGTCGGTGGAATATATATATATATATATATATATATATATATATATATTCAGAACATCACGGCGACATCAAATGTTTCATGGGCTACGTTGAATTGTTCGTAGCATGACGTACCCCTACCCTTATGTAACACCCCTGATAAAGGGGCATTTAAGGAAATAAATTGAACTAAACTGAACTGGACTAGTGATGCCAGGGGCACGTGACCCGTAGCACATATCGGCCCACATTTTTAGGCCACACTATCACCGGAATCGGCCCACGATAACAAGCTGCAAACACAGCCGATACGGAAAAGTGGTAAATGGCTAAGACGGACTTTTGTCTTTAAAATGTGAGCGCCCGCATTTTTTAGCTGAAGATGGACATGGAAGTTACCGAACGCGTTCGTCGCCGAAGTTGGGTGCGCGTCTCCGGTAGTAATGTGGCGGCGGTGGCCCGTTTCTACAAGGTCGACCAAATGGTGCCATGTGATACAACACCTTTTAATGCTGAATAAAACTTGCGCTTCCCCTGCAACTTCCACCACGGTGGCTGAAGGAATCGCTAGTCACTGAAATGTGCAGCGCGTCTCTTGTTGTCATGCACAATTTCGCCTTGCTGGCTGATGAAAACTTTGCGTACTCCGATTCGCATAGTGTGTGTGATTTGCATAATGTTTAATACCCAAGGCATCATTGTGTACACGACAGCGGCACGAGAGTTTGTACGCGCGCTGTCTTTTAACGCCATAGCGTTGAGGGCTCCGTGTCTCGGAAAATCCGGTGTCGGCGTCCAGCGCAGTAGCCGGCGTTGGCGTCCCGTGAGCGAAAATTGCCGTATATATTCAAAAAATGTCACAGTTTCGCCCTAAGGGCGAAGCAATGAATGCGATAGCAACACAGCAATGTCATACGAAGTAAGGTGAGCGGCTTTGGTAGCAATATGAATTGTAGTAAACATGAGCTGAATTAGTAAGCAGGTGTGCTGCGGCGTAAGTAGACCGACATGAAGAGAGACTCGATGACCACGAGAAGGCGCGTGTGAAACGGTGGTGTTGATGAGAAGCGCTGCCCGTGGGCAGCGCGTGCGAAGGGACACACCTGTAGCGCTGCACTGCCGATCCGGGCAGCATTGCATGTGTAGCGTGCGTTGGAAAATGTGGCCCGACTATTACTAACTGTGGTGTGAGCGCGCACAAACAAACATGAATAGATCACACTGAATGACTGCAGACAACGACTGTCAAAACGCTGGCAGCAAGCGCATATACGCCGCAGCGGGCGAAGGTACGGCCGGTCTATCGCTTCAACGGAAACTGAGCGGCGAATGCACAGCGCATAAAGGTCAGAGCCGTGTGGAGATAAGAGACGGTGCGAGCGAGCGACGAGCGCGGTTGTTGGCAGAGTAGAAATGCGCCCCCCCCCCCACCCCCACCCCGCTACCTCCGGCGCTCGCTTCCCGCTTCCTTGCTTGCGCGTGGAAGATTGAGTGCGTTCGTTCTCCGTGACAGCGTGCGTCCCCGCACGCTTCCGCTCGGGCATACGGCGCGCGGCGAAGATTTTATCTATACGGAACCTCACGGCGACGGCGACGCCGACGGCTGAAATCCGGTGGAAGTGTCCATATAATTGCTATCGCAATAAAACGGCAATAAAGTTCTTCTATCACTAAAGTTGCTCATACATTGTCTTACATTGTTGACAAAGTTATTCCTCGGAATTTTAAGAACGACAGCCCACAAACACATGTCATAAAAATAACGGGTAAGTTTGCACTCTGTCGTGCAAAGCTTAGGCACAGCGAAAGTGTCGATCCTCAAGTATTACTGGCTGCTACTGCTAGGTATTAACTTGGTTGCTGCTAGGTCTTAACTTGATTTAACATAACTACGCATGTAGGAAAGGTATTCTCGAGTGATCATTTTCGGAGGTACCTTCCTTGTCGCGACATTTCGCGTGACTAGCGCTGGACGTGTCGGCGCCTACGAGCGACAGCGTTCCTGGCATGCTACAAACGCAGGCAGGCTAACCAAGGTTGGCACAGTGCGAAGAACGCTGTTGCTTGGCGACGCTGAACGCGTTGGAGGCTAGCCGCTCGATATCTAGCGAAAGTTGACACGACTAGGCGCAGCCCTTTTATGGCAAACCCCGAGGCCAAGCGCATGCACTTTGGGCGAAAGCTATGCACAGTGTACGGGCGGCGCGCGGCAGACGACACGCCGGGATGACGTCACAGCGCATGCGCAGTAGCGCGCACCTGGCGGGTGCTCAGCGGAGCCGTGTCTGTATCGGGTGAAGCGAGCGCGCACCTGCGCCGGCGGTTATTGGGCAACGCGAGGTGACGTCATCGCTACTGCTTGGGTGCATGCGCGGCTAGGCAACGCGGGCGACGTCGGCAGCAGCTCTGAGCGTTGCCTCGTTGGTGCTGCTACAATTTCTTTCTCTATCTCGCTCTCATTTTCTCTTTCCCTCTCCGGAGCATGCTCTCCTTCCCTCTCCTTAACGTCCCATGTCAAGGCAACATCTGCACGGCACGGAGAGGAGGCGTGGCACACGCCGCTCCGCGAGGAGGTTGCTAGGCAACGCAGTGACGTCATAGCTCGGCAAGGTTTTGCGGCAGCAGGCAGCACTTTTTACGGTTAGCTAGAACAGCTTCGCTGTTAAAAAAACAGAACAAGTGGGCTTTTGCGTGTATTCGCGAGCTTCTTTCATGCTCGGAAAAACACTTTTATGCGATGCGAATATTGTTGCGTTAACAAAACACCCAGTCGGCCTGCTTACGCAATATGCTAAAAGCCGTACGAACTGTGCTGCCACTTTCAAAATCACGTGAAGGTAGGTCGCTTTTCAATTGTGGTTCCATAATTGAACCACGAGTGGAGGCAATGCTTGGTTGAAAACTAAAAACGGTTTTTTTTTCCTTTCGGTTTCGCTCCGGAGTGAAAGAAATCGTTATGTTTTTGTTTCAATTCAAATAGAAATAATGGTCTCCTTTTCGACTTTCGGTTCAGTTGCGGTTCGATATACTGATTATAATCATTGCTAAATTAACAAAATAAAGTTGTTTCCTCCTCCTCAGGGCATTTTGATAAGAAAGAATATAATGTTTTATATAGGCCGCAACCTTGATACTGTGTTCAGTAAGAAAAGTTACCAGCACTGCTTCAGATCCTTCCATAAGTTGAAGAGACGTCTGCACGGTCAGCGAGTGAACTGTGTTCATGTGTGTTTCTGGGCGCGTGAAACCACGCCAGTTTAGTGCCGACTGGTGCTGTTTTTTGTGCGCCATGAAGACGTGATCGGCGTGAAAATAAAGCCAACACTTTGTCATCTCTGTTTACACAGCGCTCTCTCAATTCCCTGTCTGCGCGAATCCTCAAGCGAACGAAAAATCATCTGCGCAGGGATGCGATTTCGCCGCTCGTCGATTGACTAACCAGTGGGAACAGAATGCGAAATAACGCGGCGCGTGGAGCTCCCGGGCGCATTATTACGCAATTCCCTAGTGTGCGCTCGCTTTCACTTACAAACTCAATGGACGTGTTGCTAAACATTTGCTGCAGGAAGACTGTAGAATCATAAAAGCTACGCGGCGGCTATCAGCAACGACTCCGGCGACTTGGCGTCTGCCTGGGGCGATCCTTTTATATGTAATTCCTTCCGGCCTGCCCGTGGCAACTGAAGAGGGTCAACTGTAGGCGTCTGCTTCCGCATTTAATTATTATTCGCTACTGGTTAATTACGGACTTCATGATGTAAGTGCAGACACATCAGTGATATCACCATTATCTTAAGCCTCTAAACTCAGCTGGTGCAAACTTTGACCCATGGATACGTGTTCCCGTGAGCTTGTAGCGATCAGTGGCCTAGCGAGAAATTTTTTTGCGAGAACGGCGGGGGGGGGGGGGGGGGGGGATGCACTTGACCGGGCCGGGAAGAGACATAGGAAGGCCGCATACAAACACAGAAACTTGGGGTAGGGTGGGGGGGGGGGGGGGGGGCAAAAATCGATTCGTGCGCTAGTACAGTTATGATGTCCACCCGTTTGAGATACCGCTTGTAGTGTTCCTTTGCATCATCCCACGTGTACTCAGTACTCACTCTCTCCCTCTTTTCCTCTTTCTATTCCCTCTTTCTCGTACCCCCCGCCCTGCCTTTCCTCTCCCTCTCTGTCTTGGGGGGGGGGGGGGCAGTCACGTCCCCTCCTTTTATTCTTTTTGTTTTTCAATGCCGGCCTAGTGACGCCTAAGAGGGGTCGCTGAGAATGCGCCACTTTCCTAATAGGTGATCACCGTTTATGGGGTATGGTTAGGGTCCCGACAACTATTCTTCACTTCGTGTCATGCGGCGGCCGAGGAGCGGCCGCGGAGCAGCAACACAGCGGCCAGGCTAAATTTTGGCCATTCTCTAGTAGCGACATGTATTAAATGACTGGGAATGTGGTGCCACCACAGGGGAATCATTGGCTCCCATTCATTGCAGAGCAACTGGGCAGGCATTCAAAGATACAGGAGGCTACGCGCCGGTTGAGGTCACGCGGGAAGGTGTCGGCACCTGGCAGAGCTCATCAGAAACATTCAAGAGATGTCGCTCCCTGCAGGACGCTGGAGTAAACGAGAGAAGAAAAGCTGTCTGAAAACATCAGGTTCTATCGGCTGGTTATATGAGTCGATAACTATGAACACATAGCCAGTGGTCTATTACAAGGAAAGAAAAGCGCGGCCCAGGAGCGTTGAGAGTTAGGTGGTGTGACGAAATTACAAAATTCGGGAGTCAGCTAGCATATAATTGGAGATTGCCGAGAGAGGCCTTCTTCCGGCGGTGGTCATGAATGGGCTGACGATGGATACAAACAGACGGGCGCCAGAGTGGCGATTCGTCAGAAATGGCACGAGAGCAGGCAGCGAAATTTCAACGCTGTCTCTATAATGACCAATCCGTGAACATGCGTGCTCGGTGATGCCGAGCCGAGTAGTTGACTTACCGAAAATAAATCATCTTGAAGCGTAGGGCACATTCTTTATAAGCTTCTACTCTCCAGGCAAGATGTCACGCTATCCAGCTACCCAATAACATTCTACGAGCACTATTGCTCGCTAGCTGTTGCTCGTTAGCCGATCGGTAAAGAGAGGGTCACAGATTGTGAATTCTGCATGTTCGTCTGTTGTTTTTCGCTTACATTGGATGTATAGGATGATTTACGTCGGGGTTAATCTTGTTTTCCTTATTTTAATACGCGTGAAACGCAAACAATCTCTCATTAGACAACACAGAAGCAATTTGCATTGAATTTGTTGTGCTTCGGATAAGAAAACTTGAACCCTACGGACTCTAAGAAGCAGAATTTTAATTTGTGGGCTTGAAGTTATTGCAAAAAATATTCGGAAAATTGCTAAAGTAAAAAAACAACGACAGTGAAGCACGAAGTTTTCACATCCGTAACTGTGCACGAAGAAACAGATATAGCGGTTTTGTAGAGTGCATCTGTTAGTGCATCTGGATCGGGCAAATTTGATATGTGATTTAACATCTTTAGTGAAATCGTTACGCTGTATATGAGGGTTTTGCAAATTCTTACTAACAAATTAGTAATTCCGTGACCATATCTCTAGACAAGTCACACGTACTGATCTACGTCACTGTTTGAGTCGTCAGGGGGAGTTTCTAATTATCGAACTTGCTGGCCCCGCGTGGTGACAGCTGCGGTAAATTGAACCCAAGTTGACTGAATTTATGGTGTCGGTAATCTAATAAGCTGTCTGTTTTTAGTGTCCTTTTTATTGCTTAAGTACACCATTTTGGACGCCATGGTGGACGATTCCGGATTAATTTATACCACCTATAGAGTTCTTTGAGACGCACCTAATTTTACATACACGATTCTTAATATGTTGCACATTGCTCCAAAGTGTAACATTTAATTGCACACAGCACGTTGGCAAACCGAGGTAATAAGGTTAACCATATCTCGCAAACTGCCCACAAAATATTAGAATGACCGCCTTAGAAGATTGTCTGGTAGGTTGCATGGGAAGGACTTTCATGTTTGTTTTGTTGCAGAGTTCCAGGGTTCTCAAAAGGCTTCTTCGTTTTTGTAACTTTCTGAGTTTCCCATATATATTGTTCAACACTTTAGTGGTGCTGTTGGCCCTGTTACTCAGCAGAATTGCATAGGTGTAGAACCTGCAGTTTTGTATGTGCATTATTATTATTATTATTATTATTATTATTATTATTATTATTATTATTATTATTATTATTATTATTATTATTTGTTTTTGAAAACATATATACACATGACAGGTAAGGGAAAGCGAGTAGTAGGCTGGCAACTGCTACCGGAAGGGGCACCACGCCTGCCTACTCTTCAGAAAGGAGGAGACAGAAACATAGAAATGGAAGATAGGAAGAAGGGGAGGAAAGAGAAGGAAAGATGACAAATTTCTAAACGTGCATTCGAATTAGGAACTCAACGGCACACACTCAGTGCACACTCAGTGGCACACACTCAGTGACTCAAGTTGGCAAGAGGGTCACTGAAGAGCGTACCCAGTGCATTCATGGTGTAGCTCGCTAAAGCATTGGCGGGAAAGTCGTCCATTGAAAAGCGACGCATGCCCGGTGCTTTTTTGGCGCAGCCTGCTAAAGCGTCGGCTTAGTTTCTCTGTAGAAACCATGTCATATGGGGTTTGACTCCGCTCAGCATCGGAGACATTTAAGTGTTCGTTTTCGTCATTGTAGAGTGGTACATCGGAAGCAGAGTTCCGCACTCGTTCGGCGCGAACGAGTGCGGAACTGTTGAAGACATATCTAGTTCATTATATCTGTTGGCCGAACAATTTTACTTCGTTAAAAGGAGGTTTAAAAACGCAATTCGACTACTGAAATAACCGGACCTTTATCGTTATGTGCTAAATAATGACTATTCATTTATTGACTAGAATTGTTTACAGTCAATAAAGGAATAGTGATTGTTCAGAATATAACGATAGAGGTCAGGTTATTTCACTAGTCGAATTGTGTTATTAGTTACAAATAAAATCATGGAGCAAACGTTTAAACGATGATCCAGAAACAGCAGTTTTAATGTTACAATGTAAAAAATTCCAGAATTAAAACAAAACCAACTATTGGAGTACCGTAGCTCGTAAGAACTTTTGGAAGTAAAAAGTCACAGGCCTGCGCGGCACACGCAGCACAGTCACAGCCTAAGCTGGTGGAGTGGCTCAAGAGTAGCTCCAGTTTGGGCACCATGCATAACAGGGTCTTCGCGGTAGTCTGCCTCGTTTTGACGAGAACGATCTGAGCTGTCTGCCCGCGTCGACCGCGAGATGCGGCTTGTAATGCTCTCTCCACAGCAGTCTGCTGAGCCCGATCAAGCCTTACAACTACAACTTACATGTCGGGCGCGCCACGTTTGCAGGTACCTTAACTAGATGGCGCCACCATACTGGCGGAGGCTCGGCAGCTCGGGAACGCGTTGATTGCGCGCCTCGTCTGAATAGCATATCGTCGGCGCCTGCGGACGCTGCGTTTGCAGGCATCTTACCTAGATGGCGCCACCATACTAGCAGAGACTCAAGTCGTCTCACACTCGTCGAGAGATTAGGCCATGAATGAGGTCGGTTCGGTTAAGAACGCGTCCCGCAACTCGGTTAGCGCGAGCGCAAGAATACAAGCTTGCGATACTCCCCGGCTGACCACCAAAGTTTTTTCGACGGTAGCCAAGGAAAGCTGTTCGCTTTCAAATGGCAGGTCGAAAAAGCCAAGATAGTGCTCCTTTAATGAGCTCCAGATGAACAAAATATTATGAAGCCCTCCATTACGGCGCATCTCATAACCCACTAGGTTGTTTCGAGACGTTGAACGGCACAATTTGATATTATCCCCGCTGCAGAACGTGCTCGGCTATCACGTGGCGGAGCGCATGCCGTGGAGTGAGCTCTTCCGCAAAGTGGAGCTACTGCAGAAGGATTTTATTCTGGAACACGCCATTGCGGGGGAGAACACGCTGGAGAAAGTTTTCCTCTCGCTAGCCAATGCTCAGAAGGGGCGACCGTGTGCCCAGTGAGTACTACCCCAAGCCGCCACCCGTTTTCCTTATTGCTATTTTGCTACCGCAACAATAAAATATCCTGGCCACATTTGAAGCTCCTTTTGGTTTATGGCAACAGCTCCTGTTGACTCCTTGCTCGCTAGAATATTCTCGCCAAAGCTCTTGATGACAACACTTGAGGTCACGTGGCTGCCGATTTTAGCAGTCAGCCACTGTTTACTCTTGCAAGAGCCGTGTAAAGAAGCACGTCTGTAAGGAGTGGCGATTATTAAAGTAGTGACCTGAAAGCCTCAACGTTGACGCTACCACCTCAAAGCTGCTCCACAATGGCCATCGTTGATCACTGGGCCATCTCGATTGTTTTTCACTCGAGATGGCCCGCACCTGTTGGAGAAACGCAACCACCTGAATGACGTCTGACACGTAAGACAACTGTGCATGAGCTCTTGTCTCACCTAAAAAAAACAAAAAAAAAACAAAAACAAGTGATTGTGTCATATTTGAGAAAGAAGTGATCGCAACGCCGCTGTGACCTACCTGTAAGCTGACTACGATAGCGCACGGCTTCACCCCTCTATCAGAGAAAGGTGGTTTAAAGAATTAATAAAAAACTCCACCTGCGTGAGTAAAAAAAAAAAAAGCTGCTGCCTTGAAAGTGTCCCTGATAAGGTGGCAAGGGAGTTAGGGCAGTAGATGAAGCACCGGAGACTAGCTTTTTTTTCTCCTGTAGGTGACTCTTAGGAACGTGTTCATGTGTTCTTATAGAACAAACAAGCCTCGTACTTTGAGCTCATGAATGTAGCTTCCTAATGCATTTCAGTATAAATGTGACTCGAATCAGAACAGAGGCTGTTACAAAAGTACGATCTCCACGTTACCCGCTATATTTATCGGGGCGATGAGGTTGAGAACAGAGCAGCAGCAGAACAGAGCAGAGCAAGAGTATAACACTGCAGAACAGAGCAGCAGTAGAACAGATCAGAGGAGATCAGGTACAGAACAGGGCACAGCAGCAGCAGAACAGTGCAGAGCAGAGCAGGACAGAGCAGAACAGAACAGCACAGAGAAGAGTAACAGCAGAACAGAGCTGAGCAGAGCAGCACAGAGCAGAAAAAAACGGCTGCAGAAAAACCACACGGATTTAGAAGAACGGAGACACACAGCGCAACAGATCAGAGCAGAGCAGCAGCAGAAGAGGCAGGAAAACAGAGCAGAGCAGAGGAGCAGCATAAGAAAGCAGAGCAGCTGAACAGCACAGCCAAGCTGAGCAGCAGCAGAACAGAGCAGAGCAGCAGCAAAACAGAGCAGAGCAGAGCAGCAGACGAACAGGGCAGAGAAGCAGCACAACAGAACAAAGGAAGGTAGCAACAAAACAGTGCAGAACAGAGCAGCAGCAGAACAGTGCAGAGCCGGAGCAAAACAGAGCAGGACAGAGAAGCAGCAAAACAGACTTCAACAGAGCAGCAGCAGAATAGTTCAGATCAGAGCAGCAGCAAAACAGAGCAGTATTAAGAAATACATCCCAATTTGGAAGCTCATGCTTGCCGCCAGTCATGAAAGCTCCGAAGGAAATAAAATGAGCGCCTTGGGGGCCTTCATGCCAGGAGTCATGTAGATCAAAAGCATGGGCTTCAAATTAAATACGTTGCTGAATTCGGGGGTAAAGCCATCAGGGTAGCGTACAAAGAAGCTTCTCTCCCAGACTCATCGTCAAAGTGTTTAAGCTCGCCGAAAAAGATGCCACTGCATCTTCCCGTGGTGGTCGTGGGGCCGAAAGCACTTTCAGTGGACTGCACACAAAGGACACTTTGATGTCTGGTTTCTGAAAAAGGTTTCGACACACGCGCAGCCGGCGATGGTATCGGAGTATACTAATGATGCAATGTATGCGCCAAGTTCTTTTATTTTGCTGTGAGCGCGCAGTTTTCTCAATACCGCGACCTAAACTGGCGCTGCAACAACCAATTTATTTTTTTATCGTTGTGATGGATTCGGGGCTCCACTCTCGCTACTGCTTGTCTCCAGGTCAGCACGCCTGCCGAGGCGTCACTCAGGTCCTCTCGCTTAACCCTTGAATTCGCAAAGAGGATGACCAGGGCCCGAGTACAGTGGCCCCTCCACCCTGGACTGCATCATGGCCGTGGCCAGCTTCCCGACGGCGCGCAGCAGAGGGACGCTTTTTCCTCCGACAAATGCGCTCGAAGTCTTCCACGTAACGTTGTACACGGTCACCCAGTACGGCGGGATTCCCCGTGCGACAACTGCCACAGCTGCAAAGCAGTAATATGAAAGAGAAGTGAAGGTAACAGGGATTCAAAGAATAGCCACGTGTATTATTTCTTCCAGGCACCGTATAGGACATACTCCGTAAGACAACCGTTCACGTTTCTTAATTTAGATCTACTGGAAGTACCCACACAGAAATATCAAATAAACACTGCATTTCAGATACTGAAAGCTACTTAAAGGTTAAATTGTAATTTATATTTGTAATTGTAAGGGAATTGTAATTGTAATTTAATAATTGTAATTTATATTGTAATTGTAAGGCAGTCAGCGGCAAACCGGGATCAGCCACTGACCTATCTTTCACCTTGCTATCGGCAGGACACCCGGCTACATCAGTATCAGCCTGTGGGAGGATCAATCTGAGCGAGCTGTTTCGTTGCTGGGTGCACGTCGGCGCATGCGGACTGCGGACCTGCTGCCTTGGACGTTTCTGGCCTGCTCTCAGCTACCGCCGATGTCGCTGAAGTCACAGCCACTGTAGTCATCATCCACCTGGTGTCAGCCGCGGTGTACTTAAACCTTGCTTCCGCCTGGCTTCTCTGCAGTCAGCGGCAAACCGGGATCAGCCACTGACCTATCTTTCACCTTGCTATCGGCAGGACACCCGGCTACATCAGTATCAGCCTGTGGGAGGATCAATCTGAGCGAGCTGTTTCGTTGCTGGGTGCACGTCGGCGCATGCGGACTGCGGACCTGCTGCCTTGGACGTTTCTGGCCTGCTCTCAGCTACCGCCGATGTCGCTGAAGTCACAGCCACTGTAGTCATCATCCACCTGGTGTCAGCCGCGGTGTACTTAAACCTTGCTTCCGCCTGGCTTCTCTGCAGTCAGCGGCAAACCGGGATCAGCCACTGACCTATCTTTCACCTTGCTATCGGCAGGTGAGTCCTTTGTATCGACCTGGTCACTTTTTTTTATTTTTTATTCTCTCTTCCCTTGTTTGCCGCTGACTGCACCAAGATGTCGAATGTTTGTGTTGTGTGTTCCCATTTGTTGCCTGCAGATGGCAAATTTTTAACTTGCTCTTCCTGCAAGCGAGGGTATCATCTCGGCAAAAGCTGTTCGGCGGTTGCCGAGGGTGCCTACACTAAAATGGCGACCGAAAGGCGCGAAGCTTGGTCTTGCCAGGCGTGTAGGCAATCTGGAGCAACAGGTGATGCCTCGTTCTCACACCAGTTGACGTCATTGAATCAAAAACTGGATCAGCTCACAACAACAGTTGGAGCACTTGTAGTTAAAGTAGAAGAACTACTGGATTTCAAAAGCACCGGTGAAAAGTTGGCCGTGACTGTAGGAGAAATTCAGAAGTCTATCGAGTTTTTGTCCGCAAAATACGACTCCGTACTCTCTGCGGTGTCGGATAATAAAGCTGAACTTGGCCAGCTTCGCGCCCAGTACGAAACACTGTCCTCGACTGTTTCCGATCAGGCTACAGTCATCCACAGCATGGCCACAGAGATCAATGCTCTTGAACAGTACACGAGAAGGTGCAATTTTGAAATCCATGGTTTCCCTGTTGAGCGTAATGAGGACCTTCTATCGGTACTTGGCCAAGTGGCAGGAGAGCTAGGTATAGAGTTTCAACCTTCACATGTTGCCGCTGTGCACAGGCTACCAGCTCGTAAAGATTATGTTCCAGCTATCCTCGTTCAAACACAGAACATAGCAGTTAAGCAAAAATGGCTGGACGCTCGCAATGGTCTCCGGAATCTTGTTTTAGATGGCATGGATCCAAGCCCTCGTTTATATTTCAATGATAATCTGACGCGTGCCAACCGGGACCTGTTTCGTCAGGCTCGCATGAAGGGAAAGGAAAAGAATTACAAGTTTGTCTGGACACGCAACGGAAGGGTGCTGGCGAGAAAGATTGAAGGTGCCCCTCTCGTTCACATTGATACCCTGAATGACCTCGAAAAACTCGTCTAAATATGGATGTTGCCAGCTCACTCTCGTTTGGTAGCTTTTCGGAAGTTTATAACCTTTTTACTTCTAAGACTGGTAATGCTTTCGCAGCCATCCATGTTAACATCCGTAGTATCCGAAAACACTGGAATCATTTCTGTGCTCTAACTTCGCCTTTGCTATCTAATTGTGATGTCTTTGTTTTGTCAGAAATAAATGTTTCCGCTGATACCATTGCTTCTTATTCTATACCCGGGTATCAACTATTTTCATACACGCGCACACTGCGTAGGGGAGGGGGCGTTGCCGTATTCGTGAAAGATATGTGGTCCGTATCAAAAATACCACTTTCCTTTTCGCAAGCTGAAGTGGTTGCTTTGCGGCTATGCTCATCTGCGTTGTCAATAGTTGTGCTGTCTATCTACCGCCCCCCTTGTTGCAATGTACGCTTATTCCTATCAGAACTTGACACAGCATTATCGTCCCTTTATCTTGACCAAAACGTGTGTGTGCTAGGAGACATTAACATTGATACCCTCCGCCCGACTCTGCCGCCGGTCGCTGACTATCTCGACCTTCTGTCGAAATGGGGACTAGAAGACGCAATACACCACACAACGCGCGAAGAATTTTTATCTGGAAAGTTGGTCAAATCCTGCATTGACCATATTAATGTCCGGTGCTCCGATCTTACGGCACATGCAGCTGTGGTTGAAACCAAGCTCGCCGATCATTATTTCGTCTGCTGTCGTCTCGTAGACCACTCTAAACCTTTGAATGTTAACAGCGCAAAAAGAGAAATTTCCATTGTTGATACAAGACTCTTTGACGAATGCATCGCAAAGCATGACTGGCAGTCCCTCCTACACACAGTCTGTCCAGCTAATTTATACGACCGTTTTGTGCAGATACTCCAGACTTATAGGAACAAATGTACCCGCTCTATAAATATCAGATTGCGTCGAGAAGAGAAGAAATGGCTGTCGCCACAAATATTAGCGGCAATTAAGGAAAAAGACCTTCTGTGGGCCCAAGCAAAACGGGCTCCTAACCGTCCTGAGCTGCTGCTGAAATTTAAGATGTGTAGAAATCGAGTGAATTCCATGATTCGGTTGGCAAAGCGAAACCACATGCGCGCCAAATTCAACGCGGCTCGCTCAGACATGAAAAAGACGTGGTCTCTCGCAAATGAATTAAGAGGGGCGCCTAGACGTGGTGGTCATCAGCTGTCAATTATTTCCCATTTTTCTTCAGACGGGGCAACTGTTACAAATGAATTTAATACATTTTTTTCACGCGTCTCTGGTACTGCTAAACCGCACCCTGACTTCTGTACTCTAAGTGACAGTGTATGCAAATCCGCGCAGCTTCCTTTTTTTTCAGAATCTGATGTCAGATCAATTCTTTTTAACTTAAAATCTAATAAATCACCTGGCGTTGACGGCATTTCTGTAGACGAGTTGCGCAGAAATTTTGATGCTATTAAGTGTGTGCTATTAACATTGCTGAATCATATTGTAGCCAGTGGTGATATTCCTACAGAAATGAAAAAGGCCATAGTAATGCCCCTGTTCAAGGGAGGTGCACGAAACAAATACGAAAATTACCGGCCAATCTCAATTCTACCGTGCATTTCTCAAATATTAGAAAAACATCTGCTGCAAGTCATGTCTAAGTTTCTAGATGCCAATAACCTTATTTCAAGTACGCAGTACGGTTTTTTACCAGGTAAAGGTACTCAGATTCTCTTGGAGGACATTTCAGATCTTATCAATTCAGCTTTCGAAGCTAACCAGGTTGTCTGCGCTCTCTTCCTAGACGCTAGCAAAGCTTTCGACAGTGTATGCCATAGCCTTCTATTATCTAAACTCTCATTGGTTGGATTTCGCGGGCCTTTTTTAAAGCTGCTTACCAACTTTTTAGACGATAGAACACAACTAGTCTCCATAGGACAGCACCGAAGCAATGTAACCGCAATTAAAGCCGGAGTACCTCAAGGATCTATATTAAGTCCACTTCTTTTTAATCTATATGTAAATGACCTCGCCGCTGCTATTCCTGCCGTTTTATTCCAGTACGCGGATGACACTGTTATATTGTCTCAACATTCTCGTTTTTCAGATGCTATCTCCCTTTTACAAGAGTCAACGAATAGCGCTATGAACTGGTTCTGTAAAAATTTGATAAAAGTGAATGTCTCTAAAACACAGCTTATTTGTTTCCACAATCCCTTGAAGAAAGTTCGTTTAAACCTTCCATTACTGGCGCACCCTTCATCTTGTTCTCCTTGTACCTGTACACCCGTCCCATTCGTTTCATCTGTTAAATACCTGGGTGTCTTACTCGACAGTGACTTCGCCTGGAATTCCCACCTAGCTTACGTATGCTCAAGGCTTCGTGCAGTTTCTGGTACCTTATACAACATTAGATATTATATGCCTTTATCAGTTCGTAAAATGATTCTACAAGCACTGGGTTATAGTATACTTCGTTATGGAATTACGGTTTTCGGTCACTGCGCGATTCGATGGAAAAACAGAATAAACTCTATCCTTCGATCTATTCTGAAAATAATTAGCTACGATTTGGGCTTACCTTCAGGCACTGACCTTTTCAAGGCATTAAGGTGCTCAAATTTTGACGCCCTTCTCAAAGAAACGGCTATCCTGAGGCATTTTTGGTCAAACAAATATAAGGTCGAATATGTTCCTGCGCGCTGTCTCCGTCCTAAAGATCGCTTTCGCGTGATCCGCTGCTCTACCAGATACGGTCAGCGCACTCGTAATTACTTTATCCCCTCCTGTCTCAATCAACTACCACCAAGTGCGTTTCGCGTGAAAACAAATATAAGCTAAAGCAAGTTCTTCGTCGCATTGGTCTTTAATAGTTTAGCACTCCGCCTTCCCTTGCAGGTTCACTCTAACCAAAGATAACTTTCTGACATGAACGCCTTAAGAGGACGACATATGGTTCGGCCACTGCATCATACAGGTGCCGAAGTGTAAGAATATACTGTGAAGACAGTAACTTGTTAGTTTTTACTTTTTTATATTTGAGCATTCTGTATCCTACTGGCGTCATATGTATTTTTCTATCATGTGCTCTTTTTCAGATGTTATTACTGGTTCTCAGGGCGATTTTTCAATATTGTATAACATAATCGCCATTTCGTTGCTTTGTATTGCGAGTGCCACCTCACACTATATTTCCTTCTAACTTACGTTTTGTTCTCTTTGTCTTTTATTTCCGTCCTCGTTGCTGCTGGGGTTCTTCCTTAATTTTTCCTCAACTTGCTTATTCCTGCCAAAATGTGTTTTTACATATTCTGTTGGGTCTGCGATATAGCAGTTTTGTAAACGCTGCCTGTCGGCTCTGCCCTTCAAGCCCAATGCGGCTTTGGCAGGCCTATCATGTATTGATGCCAATGAAATTCTGCTAATAAAGTATTATTATTATTATTATTATTATTATTATTATTATTATTAAATATACGTATAAGACCCTCGAGGTCACAGGCGCATGCGCGAATCAATGTTTTTAAACGATGTAATACGCATAGCGACACATTTGAGTTCCTTTGTTCCATAGGCAGTAGGGGATATTCACTATATCCGGCACCCTCTATCGACTTGCCGCAAAACACCATCCGCCATCTTGCCGAAGGCATTGTTCAATGAAACCGCTCACTCGACAGCTAGCTGCACGCATAGCTGCTGCTTTCACTATTATTTAGTGTCCTCACACTGCTGTTTACTACTACTAGCGAAGTGAGGGGTTCGTGGCAACGCCGGCCACAAGCTAGACCTTTCTTTTTGGCAATAGGCGTAACAAAATTAGCTAATAAAATAAAACTCACACTCTAAACACTGGAAAAATCAGCAGACCCCCCCCCCCCCCCCAAAAAAAAAAAAAAAAAAAGGAATGCACGTGTTCGGTCTTTGTTTCCCCACGTCAGCTTGGTGTAAATTAACACTCAGAGCTACGCTTGCTTCGGCGGGCAAAATTGTTTGAGAACCCGCACGCCTGTTAGATTGTTAAAGGGGCCCTGAACCACCCCTCGAGCTTGGTGAAATAACATACTCCGCGGGTAGCATACGCTGTTGTGAACTCAGCCAAGTTCCGCTGCCCTACGTGGACCGTGGAGATCGCAAGCGGATCGCGAAATCACCTTTCTCTCCTCTCGTTTCAAAAGACCCCACGATCCTAGCTCTTTTCTGTGTGCTTTATTTGGTAATAAAGCACACTCCCAATACACGGCTGCTATTGGCTGCTGCGGTCGGCTACACCGCAGCCGCCGCGAGGTGCCGCCACGAGTCCAGTGGCTAAGCGCAGTGCGGCTCGCTGAGGACAACCGCGTTTGGCTTACGTTTAGCGCTTTTGTAGGCAGCAAAATAGGAAGTACAAAATGAAATGTGAATTGCGCGCCACTATGACGTTTCGGAGGCGGAGCGTTGTGACTCCGCCCCACTCCGCCGATAGCCTTCGCAGTTCAAGGCATTGAAGGAGGAAGGGAAGCACATGGGAGACCATGTTTGATTGCCTATAACTCCGCTTCTGTTGAACGCATTGAAGTACTTTTTGCGGCAAAATGTTTCTGAAATAGCGTATTTTCACTTCAAATGTCTTTCTGCACTTCGATAAAATTTGGTTCAGGGCCCCTTTAAGTACCGCCGAATTGCGGTGGGCTTGTGGTGGTAACATGAATAATATATGAACGCCAGCGAGGCCTGCTCAACACAACTTCTTTAAAGGGACACTATAGAGAAACCGGAAGTTGAGCTTTAATGGTAGATTATCCTATCACAATCCAGTCATACCATTCTTACGGCGAACAGATGATTAATAAGCGAGAAAATAGCTAAAAACTGAAGGATAGGTGCTGACGCCCCTTCGAATTTCCCGCACTACACATTCATGACGGCGGAAATTGCAAACGCAGGCCGGTCGCGATTGGTCGAGAGCGATTTATCGCTGTTATTAAAACGCAACATGAAATACACCTTAAACGTACATAAACAGCATTTGCCAACTTTTAAAACCGTTTCAAGCGAGGATATGTACAAGTTTAGCGCAAAATTAAATAAATAAGAAAAAATGGCATGGCGCTACATCCGGTAGTGATAGTTTCGTAGTTTCGTTTTTGCTCCATGCATCATCGCGCGCGCCTGTTCCGCTCTACAGTGTTTGGTTGCGTGTTGCGTGGCTCGAAAAACGTTGACTTCGCGGGGGGAAACGGCCAGAAATGCCTCGTGTGTGTGGTGTTGATGGCTGTATAAATGGCCCAAGGCGCTTGCTCAGGGGCAGCGGCAGTGTTGACCCGATTGTGTCCTTTCATGTGGTGCCGCGCGATGAGCCCCGGCTCCCCGGCGTTCGCAATGGCTCAGTGCTCTGCCGATGATAAAACGGCAAAAGAGCCAGAGAAACCGATGGTGTGCTCTCTGCATTTCTCACCCTCGGATTATGTGTATAATCCTGCCCTCGGAAAGTATCTTGGCGTGCTCTAGAGCTCAGTCCTTTCTCGAGCAGCTGTTCCCTCAATGCGGCTTTCATCAAACCCGGGTATGCAAACATCTCACAGAACTCGGAGGATATTGAGTTGCGGACTTGTCGGTCGACAGTGAAATGCACAAAGCACTTGTGTGTGCCACCTTTTTGTGTCCTCGGCGGGAGGCTATTGCACTAAGCCCAAATGCCTGCATTCACAGAAAGGTCTTGGAGAACTCATCGTAAGAGAGAGTCATCTAGCCAATGGCAAAGTGGACTTCCTAACGCAAAGCTTTGTCAGCTCGGTACCAGCTGATAGAGCAAAAAAAGAACAAGGTGCGGTAAACGAGAGAACACCGCGCCTAAAGTTGCGCTCTGTGTGTTTTATTCTGTCTCTGCTCGGTGCATATATAATTGATGTATTAGAAACGAGGCCGAACTAGGACATCACTGCTAGCCAGACCTACCTTTAGTACGTTGTTATCTGGCACCATTACAGCGCCCAGGCACCGGTGGACACTGATGTAAAAGGGTAGTAGGCCGGACTTGGCGACATCTCCGGGGCTCGTGGCATGGCCCCTGGATTGATGTTCGATCGCTCAACATCCTTCGCTTCGCCGCATCCTGTCAAGAGAGAATATTTCATCAAACCCCCTACCGGTGCCCCTGCAGCAGCAAACTGGCGGCTCGGTGAGCGCTGAATGTCATTAAATAAAGCCACGAAATAACCAAACCGAGTACGTGCGCAACTTTCTACGCTTGTTCTGTTGGGAACATCGTCACCTCGCGAACCGGACGCCTCGCCTTCCGTCGACGAAAACGAAGCTCTGCTTTCCGCCGGCGCGGCCGGTGGCTCACCGCCATCGCACGCGGAAACACCAACCGCTCGAGCACGGAGGATCATTTCGCGCTCCGTTTCACTGAATATCGCTGAAATGTAGTCCTGCTTCCCTGGCGAGCTCTTCGTTGCAAGGTTCAGCGGCAGCAACGGTATCCATCGCGGCGAACGCAAACGCAGCGGCCATGCAGCCATCATGCAGCCATGGCACCGGTCGTTTACGCAAGCGGTGACGTATCATGGCGCATTCTGATTCGCTGAGAGCAATGAAATCTGTGACGACACTGCTTCAGCACCAAATCTGGGGTGAGAGAAATTGAGGAAGAGATATTTGGTCTTTGTTTACGAATTTCTCCGCTAATTACTCATATTTTTGCACCCAACAAAAACTGCATGCATTCCGGGAGGTCCCTCTTATTCCAGCTGAACTTCCTGTTTCTCTTTAGTGTCCTTTTAAGCTGACTGAGGCGCTTTTCAGTCAGTTAGAATATAGAAGCTCAACTGTTTCTTTACTTTTATGTGAAGGGTACTGCTCCTTTGCATGCAAGGCACTCTGGAGGTTTTTTTATCCTTCTACATAGCTGCAAGTGGCTAAAAAATTTAGTTTCCCAACGGAGTGAGAAACACAAAGAGGGTTATTGCCGAGCACCTTTCGCTGTAATAATTTTCCAGATGAAATAAAAACGAAAGAAACTTCCTAAAAGACAGCGTGTTATTTACGAAAATATTGATTCGTACTGAAAATCAATACGAAAAAAAAAGTTTGCGCACGCTAGCATAAGCGTGCAGATTAAGCATTATATTGACTCACTGATAATCCACAAAGCTCAGCAAAGTCCATCAGATCAAGTTTGGCCATACGCGGTACAACAATAAGAGCTAGTATGACGTCGTGGTATCATATCGCTCTACACACCAGCTCACTAACGCCATTAAGATAAGCAAGGCCGGCGCGCTCTAGCCTCAAGATATCACTGTTTCACCAAGGGGCACTGCGTTGAATCGCACATGCGTTCTTTCCGTAATTCCATCGGGCATTTATTTACCCGCGGGTTTCTCCTGGTATCGTACGTGTCTTCGTATTGAGACAAAACTATATGTTATCATCAGCCTATGTTTATGTCCACTGCATGTCCCTGCCATCTCCAATTACCCCTCTCTTGAGCTAGCCGATTCCAACTTGCGCATGCAAATTTCCTAACTTCATCACCCCACCTAGTTTTCTGCCGTCCTTGACTGCGCTTCATTTCTCTTGGTACCCATTCTGTAACTCTAATGGTCCACCGGTTATCCACCCTACGCATCACATGACCTTCCCAGCTCCACTTTTTGCTCTTAATGTCGATTAGAATATCCCTAGTTTGCTCTCTGATCCACACCACTCTCTTCCTGTATGATGCACTACATGTATGATGCGCCTAACCGCACGTTTGCAGGGTTTCCCATATTATTGCGGTGCACTGGAAGGTGTAGTCTCTACTAACAGCGATGTCCTCGGTATTTACAAATGCCTGAATCAGAAAAGCAGAGCGAGAATTAGGAGCACGGAAACCGATTGCGAGAGAACACGCGCAAGGCCATATCTGTAGTAGAGTCACTCTGTTGATATCTGTTGTAGAGTCACTCGAAAGAGACACTGCGCTGCCGCTTGAAATGGCTGGATAACTGTCCTTTATGCGCACAAGGACTTTGGGTCTTTGTCGCGACAAGACAACGACACGTTGCCACAACACTTTGGGACTTTCCTATATATAACGAAACTTTGTAGTATGTTTTACAGAATATTCATCGTGAATGTGTGCATAATCCGACTGAGCACGCTCACGTGAGATTACGTGAATCGTTTGTTTTCTAGGGTGGAATGCATGCACTGCAATGTCATGCATGCACTATATGTAGAGATGTGTTTCTTTTGTAGCTATGTGCAAGACTCTCTCTGGCTTTTATCTAGTGATGGCAAAAAGAATCATTTTCATAACGAGAGGTGCGGATGACCGATCGAGTTTTGCCGATATATTAGTTTCTTACTATGCAAGTAATGCAGTAGGCTGTCCCCTAGTATCGTGATGTGTATTCCCTGTGCATTGTTGCTGTCCAACTTTCTTGTTTTTTTCTTTTATTTTCCACAGTCGTTTTTAAAAAAATTTGATGCCGATGTTGTCAGCCCGTCGGTAGCCTACTTTCCCGTAGTCATTAAATTTTGTACAGCAGGCTACAACTAACTGCCTGTATTGTTCCAATTTAGCACTTTGTGTTGTCCCGTGAGCCTTCTTTGTCCGGGTCGTTGTGCCTTCCTTACAACAAATACGAAAATGGTTTTCCGACAAGCTAACAGAGCAACCCTCGTCGCAGTCGCAGAAAATAAGACAACTAAAATTCACTAAGATTCAGTTTACTTTTTTTTTCTGCAGAAATAAATCGTGGCGGATACGGTAGAGAATCAATAAAATCAGTCCGGTACAAAAGGGGCCCTAATTGGAAAAAATTACTGTACCTTTGTAAACAACCTTGCCATAATAAGTTCCACAATTACCGCGAGAATATGCTTGGTAAGCCAGCAAACAAGCAAGAAAGAATGACGGCTGGTGACGCCACCTGCAAGTTCCCGAACCAGCTCACCATGACGTCCGGATTTTTAACGGCATCTGCTAGAGCCCAGTAAATTCTGTATTGGTAAATATAGACTATATTGCGTTCTAAATGAGATAAAGATTGAACAATGCAAGATGCGAGAGCCTATATTGAGCCATCGGGGCCGAAGTAACAAGTCGCAGTTTCACCCGAAAGGCGAAACATTCAGAAACTAATATCATTCGGCTCATGCATATGAGATCTATCAATACTTGCGTGGCTGGTGAAGCTGGACGGGAGTTAAGGATATTAAAGAAACGAACAAATCTCGTTTCACTCACAGTATTTGATGACAACTTTTGAAAATTTATTTCTGGAGACCAAATTCTGTTTCACCATAAACCTAAAAAGTAATTGTTTCAGATGAAGTGACCTGTTTCTTCCAAGAAATAATTTTGTTGTATTAAAAGTCGAAAGTTCCCGTTTCTTGTATTCAAGGTTGTTTTTTTTTTGCTTTGTACCTCAATTGGTGAAAATGCAAATGCGCCATCACGATGTCCGGTTTTTTGAGTCCTCCCAGAATCAGGTCGTGTTTTGTTCTGCTTTGTTTTTTTTTTGTTTTACAGCGCGAAGTGAGGCGGCGACGGCAGCTTGCGACGTGGGGAGTGACGTCACTAGCCTTTCGTATATAAAGCAATAAACGTGGCAGATGATTTCGTTGTTGTTGCAGCACCAGTATTGAAGGTGGGGTGCTGTTAAAATTACCATTACTCCCTTACTCTAAATTAACATTACTACAATTACCATAAAGCAATGAAGCATTGCGTTGCAGTGATGTGCAGTGCAATGAAGCATTGCATTGCGTCAGCAGTTGCAGTGGTGGTTTTCAACAGCTTTGCTGGACCTCCACTTTCGCAGGGAAGGGATGGCGAGCCAGCATTTTTTATTAGGAGGAAGTCCATTGCATTGTTTTCTGGCACCTGAAAGTAATTCCGGGTATAAACAAGACAAAAAGGGGTGAATTTCTCCCGCGTTTCCTTTGATTTGTTGGCGGCATGTTTGTTTATAGCTGTTACTCTGATAAATCAATGCAATTACCGTTCGAATTAGCGTATACGAAACCTATAGTTCACACATATACAGGGTGTTTCAGCGAAAACGTTCAAAAATCTTTAAAAATTGCTTGTGATGGACAGCACAATTATAGTTCATGAGCTAGTCTACTCGAAGAGACGGACATCGCGTGCACAAAAAATTGACATGCATTACCGACTAATTAAAAAAGCTCACTAAATAACTTTTTGACTAATTACCTTATGGTGCATGTCTGGAATGCATAGACGGCTACACGTTTCCACGTGGGAAGGCGGAGTTAATACCCATACGTGGTAACCACTGTGCTATGAGACAGTATAGAGACTTGGCATTCCGTCAGTGTTTTACGTCTAACTCGGACTCTCGAACGTGGTGACATCCTGAGGTGTACTGCACAGGCCAAATGATGCAGTACTGCAGCGAGTTTCTGGGCACATCTCAAACTTAGGCCTAATTCACAATCCATTTCGTTGGCATTTGTGCTCGGCCGTAAGCTTACCGTCTTCGCTAATACATGCAGCATCTGCATTGGCTTGAACATTTTTATTACAAATAACTTCACCTAGGAATTTTTGGTGTTCACCTCTGGGCCCGTATAAAACATTTCTTGAAAAATTCGTATAGCCCTGCTGGCAGCGCGTTCTGTGCTTTTAATGAATTACTTTATGACCGAAACAATCGCTGAAATGTGCAGATATTGCAGCGAGATTTTTGTATGATGATTACTTTCAATGAATGATTGGGTATTGTAACTGATATTTCAACAGTGACGGCTTTGTAGATTCAGTTTCGATTCAGTAATAGAGTCAGAATTGATGTTTATCAGGGCGGACGTTACCCTGCGCAGCTTGCAGCAAGGCCAGGAGGAGGACCCACAATCCAAGACTCCACTTCGTTCGGACCTCTTTCTCCATTTCTCTTTCTGGTTGGGTGTTGGTTAGGTTAGGTTAGGTTAGGTTGCGATATTTTGCGCTACGAAGCACGGACTGTGTGAAACAATGCAACGATATTGTATTTCACGTGCCTAGATGTTTATCTCGACCACTTTTGTTCCGGGTATGCAAACATCTCACTGAACTCGGAGGATATTGAGTTGCGGACTTGTCGGTCGACAGTGGCACACAAAAGGTGGCACACAAAGCACTTGTGTGTGCCACCTTTTTGTGTCCTCGGCTCCGGGCTATTGCATTAAGCCCACATTGCCTGCATTCACAGAAAGGTCTTGGAGAACTCATCGTAAGAGAAGCTTCAAGCACACCCATGTGCTGGACATAGCAGAAACGTCATCTAGCCAATGGCAAAGTGGACTTCCGAACGCAAAGCTTTGTCAGCTCGGTACCAGCTGATAGAGCAAAAAAAGAACAAGGTGCGGTAAACGAGAGAACACCGCGCCTAAAGTTGCGCTCTGTTTGTGTTTTATTCCGTCTCTGCTCGGTGGGTACATAATTGATGTATTAGAAATAAGGCCGAACTAGGACTTCACTGCTAACCAGACCTACCTTTAGTACGTTCTTATCTGGCACCATTACAGAGCCCAGGCGATGGTGGACACTGATGAAAAAGGGTAGTAGGCCGCACTTGGCGACATCTCCGGGGCTCGTGGCATAGCCCCTGGATCGAAGTTCGACAGCTCAACATCCTTCGTGTCGCCGCATCCTGTCAAGAGAGAATATTCAGCAAGCTTATCCTGATCACTCCTGCTCCGATCTGTTTGCTTCTACGAATGCAACACGATGTCAAAGTTGACACCTACATCTTCCTATTAACAACATTCCTTGCTACGCACACGCTGTCGTGCTCGTCCGTTACAGTAAACTGCCACGAGGGGTATCCAATGTATATAAATAGACGCAACTACACTCAGACCGTGTATGGACCTGAAAGCGATGCGCAAATTGCAATGCAGCGATAGTTTAAATGTGTAGATTTGAATGCACCCAGCTTCTCAGTGTACATATTCCAAGTGCTTTTTTCGAACAGTTCTAGCGTAAGAAATTTTTTTTCAAACAAAAGTGCTTTAATCTGGGCTCCTCCAAAAACATGTCCCATGCACGTACGTCACATAATGATCAGAACGCAAACTCCTGAGATGCCGATAATTTGCCCCTTTAAGTAATGGTTGGGGATATATGGAATAGAAAGGTTTGCGTTATTAAAGGAATTAATTGCGCTCTCAATGACGACTACGTGCTGAATCGAGATTTTACAGCGAAGCGGTCTATAGGTAGGGTTCTATGTATTTTTCGTGTCCGTCAGCAGATATGCGTGTGAAAAAACTCATCTCCCGAATTTCATGCTAGATCACTTCATTCTGTGCAAAAGCTCATACATCTCATCACTTGGATATGCATTTTCAGTAGATTAGTTATCAATAGGCACACTTTTCAAAATCAGTAGACGCTCAGGTAGATAGTACCGGTTTGTCAAAGTTTTGCCGCTTTGAGACCCGCGTCGGTCATGTCTACGCTCGCACCGGCCTCTCTGTGTAGTCATCCCAAACACTTTCGTGCCAAGTTTCCTCCCACTCAGCCGGCGTGGCGGTCCCGTCGCGCGTGTTTAGTTTCCTCCGGCTCCTCGAGATGGCGGTAGTCTTCCACGCGAATGTATGCCGCCGATCGCGACTGCCGATCGAAATAGTTGTGTGTGTGCGTGTGTCTAGCTTAGGGATGACCGCCGTCGCCACTCAAGAGAAATAAAATTTGCTCATGCCTTTGCTCTAAATTTTGTGTCACTTCTACTGTCGTGTGCTAAACGGCTTCGCTGGTAATCCACCATCACAGCAGCGGAATGACGCGTGATTTTTAAAGTATCGTTAAGGTTGTATAAATTTAGGGTTTAGTGGGCCAAGCCCTTGATATAATTAGGAGGCACGCCATAGTGCGGGGACTCCGGGTTAATTTTCACCACCTGGGGTTCTTTAACGTGCTCACAATGCGCGGTATACAGCTGTTCTTGCATTTCGCCGCCCTCAAAATGCAGCCGCAGTGGCAGGGATTCATTCGCGCAACCTTGGGCTTAGCAGCGAAAAGTTAGGTATAGTTTGCTTTATAATTTGCGTAATTCATTATTTACTATACGTAAATATTGTTCCATTACCCGCCGTTATTTATTAACCTCCGGGGTGCCGTTTACCCTGTGCTCCAGCTCATGCTTCATGTTCTTGCTTTGCAATCATTGCTTCCCCTTCGAGCGAAACTAATTATGTTAATATTCCGCTAAACTAAACTGAAGTAATGTAATTGTGCCACAGCAACATATCGTCAGTCATTTCGCCAGCATACGTAGCCCGATCGCAATTGCAGCTCGTGGTGTCATTCCCACTCGCCATGCGGGCTGGAACTTTCTCCTGTACATCGTTCATGAATCAGTAATATTATTTAGTTATATTATTATATGTAAGAGTGATGTTAGCTAGCTTATAATACATACTTTTCACGATCGCTTTTTAAAAATTTCCTATGGTAAGTGCATCACCTGTTATCTGCAGTAACCGAGATAATCACTTAGTTATCAGGATGATCACTGTTGCGACTGATCGGTGTTCAAGCCCCGGCCAGTAACACAAGAGAAATTTTGTTAATACCGGCTCATATGACGATGGCCGCTGGAGAGATCTTAATTCCAGCTCCCTGAAAACTGGTGCTGCTTATGACAAACTTTGTGCACAAGAAACCGAAGTTCATAACGCAGACAGTAACACGAGGACAAAGACAGCGAATGCGAGCGTTTTGTTAGTGAGAGCAAAATATTGTTAATCTTTTTGAAAAAAAACGACACCTTCCTAAGAACTCTTCATTAGCTAACTGTTCTCGCACATTCTTGCACACAAGAGTATCCCGCGATACGCGTCGGTGATTTTTTTCACTGTCTTTGGTCTTTCTTGCAACATTTTTATAAGCTCACTTTTACACACCCAAAAGACATTGACTGAAGATTTCCGCGCTAACTCTGAAAGTTTCCACACAATGGGTTTTCTTGCCGTACGAAGCACAGATTGCGTCAATAAATTAGACAACGATCTCGTATTTCACGTGCCTGGATGTTTATCTCGACCAGTTTGTTCCGGGTATGCAAACATCCCACAGAACTCTGGAGGATATTGAGTTGCGAACGTGTCGGTACGATATTGAAATGCACATAGCACTTGTGTGTGTCGCCTTTTTGTGTCCTCGGCTGGGGGCTATTGCAGTAAGCACAAATGCTTGTATTCACAGAGAGGTCTCCGCGAGAGGACGCCGCACTTTAAGCTCTGCTCCGTTTGTATTTTCTTTCAGCCTCTGCTCGGTGCGTACATTCCTGATGTATTAGAAACAAGGCCAAACAAGGATATCACTGCTAGTCACACATACCTTGTGGTACGTCATTATTTGGTAACAACAAGGCGCCCAGGCATCGGTGGACACTGATGAGAAAGGCTAGTTTTCCAGCCTTGACGTCGCCCAGCGTGGCCAGCACAACATCCTTCGATTCGTCACAACCTGTCAAGGGAGAAATTATTTAGCGAGGTTATCTTGAACCTTCCTGCTCTGAGCTGTTTACTTCCACGAAATTAACACGACTTCAAAGTTGACACCTACATCCTAGTAACAATATTCCTTGCTACGCACACACTGTTGTGCTCGTCCGTTACAGTATGCTGCCGTCAGGGGTCTCCAATTTATACGAATAGACGCAACTACACGCAAAGAGTGTATATAGCGCAAGTACACGCAAAGCTCCGGATAAATCATATTGCATCGATACTTCGTTAAGGAGAAGCGAAAGCGGCGAGCGCGCCCAGCTCCTCAGTGTATATTCAAACTCAGTGTCTGAGTTCGAATCCCTGTAGCACTGGCAGACGAGCATATATTGTTCCAATATATGTTCCAATTACACTGTCACAGAAAAGGTATCCCTGGCGATCATCTGGACGCTTACCAAGTTCCGGCCCTATTTGCATGGTCGCCAATTTGATGTCGTCACGGACCACCATGCACTGTGCTGGCTGTCGTCATTCAAGGATCCCTCAGGCCGTCTCGCCCGCTGGGCGCTACGCTTACAGGATTACGATATCAGCGTACTGTACCGCAATGGACGCCAGCATGCTGGCGCCGACACCCTCTCACTTTCTCCATTGCCTGACGACAGTGCCTTCTGCTCACTATGGCAGCTTGACGTTTCTTCCGTTGACATTGGGACCATCGCTTCCAAGCAGCGCAAGGACCCCTGGATTGCCTCCATCATAGACTTCCTTGCTGATCCGTCATCGCAGCCAACCACTCGTGCGTTGCGCCATCAAGCTCGCCATTTCGCCATTCGCGACGACCTGCTTCACCGACGCAATTACACCTCAGACGGCCGCCAGTGGTTATTAGTAGTACCTCGCAGCCTGCGTTCTGAAATCTGCGCATCGTTCTACTCTGATCCACAGTGTGCGCACTCGGGACTTTTCAAAATCTACCAGCGCCTCCGACAACCCATGGTGAGGCATGCACAACTACGTTCAAAAGTTTGTTCGCTGATGCCTCGACTGCCGGTGCCGGAAATCTTCACCCCAGCTCTCGCCAGCTGGTCTGCAGCCTCTACCCTGCCCTACCCGGCCATTCGGGCGTCTAACTCGGACTCTCGAACGTCGTGACATGCTGCAAATGATGCAGTACTGCAGCGAGTTTATGGGCACATCTCAAACCACAAGACTAGCTCGCGAAACGAGTCTTTTTTTCGCTGTCTTCGGTCTTTCTTACAGGATTTTGATATACTCATTCTTACACACCTAAAGGGTTGGGTTTCGGTTGAAAATCTCTGCGCTAATTCTGAACGCTTCCACTTATTGGGATATTCGGCGCTACGAAGCTCTGTGTGAAAAATAGCAACGATATTGTATTTCAAGTGCCTAGATGTTTATCTCGACCACTTTTGTATCGAATATGCGAACACCCCACACAACTCGGAGGATATTGAGTTGCGGACTTGTCGTTCGAACATTCAAATAAACAAAGCGCTTGTGTGTGTCGCCTATTTTGTGTCCTCGGCTGGGGGCTATTGCACTTAACACGTATGCCTGTATTCACAGAAAGGTCTTAGAGAACGCATCGTAAGAGAAATTTCAAGCACACCCATGTGCTGGACATAGTAGTAACGTCATCTAGCCAATGGCTATGTGGACTTCCGAACGCAAAGCTTTGTCAACTCGGTACCAGCTGCTACAGCAAAAAATACCAAGGTACGGTAAACGAGAGAACACCACGCCTAAAGTTGCGCTCTAGTTGTGTTTTATTCTGTCTCTGCTCGGTGCGTACATAATTGATGTATTAGAAACAAGGCCGAACTAGGACATCACCGCTAGCCAGACCTACCTTTAGTACGTTCTTATCTGGCACCATTACAGAGCCCAGGCGATGGTGGACACTGATGTAAAAGGGTAGTAGGCCGGACTTGGCGACATCTCCGGGGCTCGCGGCATGGCCCCTGGATTGACCTTCGACAGCTCAACATCCTTCGCTTCGCCGCATCCTGTCAAGAGAGAATATTCAGCAAGCTTATCTTGATCACTCCTGCTCCGATCTGTTTGCTTCTACGAATGCAACACGATGTCAAAGTTGACACCTACATCTTCCTATTAACATTATGCCTTGCTACGCATACGCTGTCGTGCTCGTCCATTACAGTATACTGCCACCAGGGATATCCAATGTATATAAATAGATGCAACTACACGCAGACCGTGTATGGACCTGAAAGCCATGCGGAAATTGCAATGCAGCGATAGTTTAAATTTGTAGCACCCGGCTTGTCAGTGCGTGAGTTCTAATCCCTTCATCAGGGGTGGACAAAGTTCCGTTTATATATAAGGTTGCCCACCTCATAATGAGCTTAGCTCGTGATGCGGTGGGCAACCCTAACAATTTATACGACTACGTCAATTCTGCTTCATAATGTTTCTTGTGGCACTAAAGCTACAAGAATTTCCCACAAGGAGCTAACGTTCGAAGTAGTTGGTTGCAAAGTTTAACGAAAGCGCCTTTCTGAAGAAACAAATGACCCACTACTGTAGTCATATTCAGCAGGGAAAGTCAGTTAGCAAGGAAAAATTATCCACTACCGTAGTCCTATTCATGCAAGAGAAAACTCAAGCTCATGGCAAGTAAACTCGTCAGCCACATGTTGCACAGCAGGAGGGTGACTAAAAAAAAAACGAAACGCGAGTGTGTCCCTTCTACTGCCTATACACCCCTTCTTGAACATTGCCTTTATTGCGTGTTGACAGTATTCTCAAGCGGATAAATGCGAAAATATCTGATACGCTCATCTTGACACTACTCAGTCGCTGACTACTCCTATCAGTTCCGCAGCTGCGATTGATGGAGTGAGCTTGCGTTAAACTTTAATCGAGCCGTTACTGTTCCCAGGGGAACTACAAGAAGAATTACGATTCATGATCGTGGTGAAAGCAGTGAAATGGTGCCTTTGTCTTCTTTTGTGCATTTTCCCGCGATACATTGCAACGTGGTACCGACGAGGCAATTTTCCCCGCGCTCGGATGTTTCCATTCAGGAAACATAACGAAAGTAAAAAACGGGGGCTAACGGAAATAAAAATACTAATAAATCTAATCAATATGGTACAGTTTTAACCGATACGCGGAAACGAAAGCCAATTTGAGAAAGAGTTAAAACAACATTGGCGCATGATGAAGTAACATGCGGCTCGATGCAGGAGCCTGGGAAAGGTTAAGGTCTCTTGCCGCCCTAAAAATTATCGTCAACCTATTTAGGACTAAGAAAGGAGTCCGGCCTCTCCCAGCAATTTCCAATTTTCCCTGCCTTGCACCAGCTCATAACATCTTATGCCAGCAAATATAATTGCGATATCAATTATATGAACACTCCAGGCGCAGTTCTGCCACTGCCGTCGCCGTGAGGTTCCGCATAAAGTTCAAGGTCGATAAAATCGTCGCCGCGTGCCGCATGCTGTATGAGCGAGTGAAAGCGTGCAAGATGATGGCGGCTCAATCTCGCGCACGCAAGGGAGGAAATCGGGGAGGAAGAGCGCCGTCTTCCGTCGCACGCAAGTCTCCCGGGGAGGGGAGGCTTACTACTCCGGCTGCTGCTGCGCGAGTCGCGGCCGCGCGCGGCCACCCGGGCCACGCTATCTTGAAAGCCTTCATCGACACGGACAGTGTCCGCCGTGCGCTGCGTTTTTGCGGCTTAGTTCGTTGCAGATGCGAGAGGCAACACGAATGTTAATTCGCTCGCTGCAGCCGCCACGCTTCCTCACTCCAGCGTTCTGACAGCGAGTTTCTGCGGTCATCGAGTGAGATGTGTTCATGTTTGCGTGTGCGTGCGTGATACCATGATCGTTGATTTAGTTAGTATGCCTATGTTTACAAGTTTAAACGACCGATAAAACTATCCTTATCTCGTATAGCTATTTTTTATTTATTACCCTCAGGGCCAAGGTCATTAAAGAGGGGAGTGGGTTACAGCAAATGAACATAAAGACAATAATAAAAAAGCAGAACGTTCAAGTACAAAAGCTTCTGATTATACAGTTTTAGGTAGGGTTAAATCGACGTAAGAGATTGGTAGCAAAGTATGATAGTAAAATGGTAAAAACAAAATACGAAATGCACTTAGGATACAAACATATAGTAGGAAAAATGCATCGATTATACAATGTTAGCTAAAGCCGCTCGAAACCTTTGGTTATCGTGAATGAATACGATTTCAGCAGGAAGGTGGTTCCATTCCGTGGATGACCGAAGAAAAAATGATTGCAAAAAAGTTTTAGCGTCACGTGATTCGAGACCAACCTTATAACGATGGTTGATTCGATGCGATACGTATTGTGGCTGAAAAATTAAATCATTGCGGAGTGTTTAATGATGGTATAGCTTGTGAAAAAGAACTAAACGTGCGATTTTGCGAGGAGAAGAAAGTGGACTAAGCGAAAGGTTAGTTTTCATGGCAGACACACTCGCAGTTCTATTGTAATTACGTAAGATGAAGCGAACTGAATTATTTTGAACGAGTTCTAATGAATTAATTAGTTTATCAGTGGCAGGATCCCAAACAGCACATGCATATTCTAGCTTCGGACGTATAAGGGTAGTGTAAAGAAGCATTTTTAAGGTTGGAAGGGCAGTTGAAAAGTTACGGCGCAGGTAGCCAAGCGTGCGGTTAGCATTGCTAATTAATTAGTCGGTATGAACATTCCAAGATAAGTTAGAGATAAGCACGCCTAGGTATTTGTAAGAGTTAACCATTTCCAAGGGAACATTATTTACATAATATGTATGCATGTTGTTAGTTATTCGGGATACACGCATCACTTCACATTTGCCAATGTTTAGTTCCTATAACCAATTTTTGCACCAATTAGCTACAGTAGTTAGATCAGACTGCAGGTGGTTAGGATCTTCTGTATTAGTTATTTCACGAAAGATAACACAATCAGCAAATAAGTGAATGTTAGATGATAGAGTGGAAGCGAGGTCGTTAATATAAATGAGAAGCAACAGAGGCCCGAGCACTGAATCTTGCGGTACACGGGAAGTTACGCTTCGAAGTGGTGAGTTATGGCCGTTTGCGGTTACAAATTGAGTGCGATTAGAAAGGAAGCATTCAATCCACTTCAGGATGTTAGTGTCAAGGTTCAGCTGACTTATTTTATAAAGTAAAAGTTTATGACAGACCTTATCAAATCCTTTAGCGAAGCCTAAGAAAATGCAATCTGCAAATGATGAACGATCGAGAATACGATGTAATTTATGTGTAAAGATTGCAAGCTGAGTTTCACATGAAATGTGTTTCTAAATTTATGTTGAGCTGGTGTGAAAAATGATTTTGATTCAAGCAAGTTAACGAGATGTTTGAAAATGATATGTTCGAGCAACTTACAGCAAGTACTTGAGAGTGAGATGGAGCAATAATTGGCTGTTAGATTTTCGTTAACTGACTTATGCAGTGGAACCACCGTTCCCGATTTTCCATTGGCTAGGTTGAGCAGACGTATCCAGTGATTGCTGAAAAAGTTTGGTTAGAATAACAGAACTAACGGCGTTTGAATTTTTTGGAAATTTAGCGTTAATAGAATCGTAACCAGGCGATGAGTTTTAATTCAGGGAATCGATTAGTTTCGCAACACCAGCAGCTTCAACTATAACTGGAGGCATAGCTACGTAGTCGTACTGGCGAGTAGGAGGTAGGCAGTCATTGCAGGAAATGAAAAAAAATTTGCACAAATGTGTCGTTAAGGGTGGCAGCGCACTGTTCGTTAGGTACATGGTTGCCCAATGGGTCTTCCAGAGTTATGTGATCATTGCGCAAGGGCTTGATTACACTCCAAAACTTTTTAACGTTAGTCTAACATAGATGGAAGCACGTTAGATAGAAAATTAGATTTAGCGTTCTTTAGTGCTGTTACGTACGTGTCAAATGCGGACTTATGAGCAGACGAGCGTGTGTCAGTTGGCGAGTGTTTTGCAGAACGATATAGGCGTTTTTTGCGGTTATGTAGGCATTTTAGATGGGCATTGAACCAAGGAGCGTCAGAATTGGAGGTAATGATGCGAGATAGGATGCACTTTTCAGTTAGTTCCTGAACTTTAGCGGCGAACATGTCCCAATTGAGCTGAAGCGGACGATTTTCGAAATCCGGCAAGAAAGTGTCTAGAAATACAGTCAATTCGTTATTTATGGCGGTAAAGTTTGCTTTCTTGTAAATATGTATGATTTTTCTGAGTTTACTTGCTTTAGGTGTAGAAAGGTTAATTGAAAATGCAAATAGGCAGTGATTACTTAAACCAGGTAAGTGTGTAATCTCCGAAATTGTGTCGGGGTGGGATGTCAAAACTAGGTATTTGACAAAAAAAAGGGTATTTGCGGCGTTAGAAGATACACGTGTAGGTTGACTTATACTAGCTGTGACAATGAAAAAACTGAGCACAAGTCTAGAAATTCCTTAGATTGTGCTGAAAAGGGAGCGAGTGAAGACGATTGATCGTTCCAGGTTATGTTTGGTAGATTAAAGTCGCCCAGGAGTAGGATGGGAGATGAGGGAAAACGCGTGCGAACAAGATTAATACTATCGCGCAGTTCATGGGAAAATGTAGGTGGTGCAGACGGTGAGCGATAGCACACGCCTATGATGAATGTTTTGTGACCAAGAGCTAGGAAGCCTAGACAGCTTCTAGATCGTCGCTCGTACAAACCACAGAAGACGGAATATCCTTTGAAATTTCCAAAACAACGCCACCTGCTCTACGCGCAGTACGGTCGCAGCGATAAACATGGTATTGCACAGAACCGTGGAGCACTTCCGTGTCGGCGACATGCGCAGGCAACCATGCTTCGGTAAGTGCAATGATTTGTGCAGAACATGTGTCGATTGCAGACGATAAATAATCGTACTTATTGGACGCACTACTGAGGTTAGAATATAAAACGGAAACTTGAGGAAATGAATAAAATGAGGAAAATGAACCACTGCCCCTCGCGCTTTCCTAGATCGGTGGACGGGACGGAACAGGGCATGCATGTTCTACATTATTACTGCGTTGCTTAATTTTCTTGAATTTCATCAGAACTGGCGTTGTACACGTACGATTTTCCGTTCAGGATCAACTTATCATAGCGCAATTTGAAAGGTTCAGATGAGGCTTGGCTCTTACCGAATGCTATCAGCTTTCATCGCGCGGTTCGTGTAGCAACTGAGAAATCCTCACTTATACTTATGTTTTTATGCTTGAATTGGCTGCGCACTGACAGTAGTTTTTCTTTGGTTTTGAAGCTTGCAAACTTCACAATAACAGGACGGGATTTGTTAGGCATAAACGAACCAAGGCGGTGCGCACGTTGGAATTCGTCTGCAGGAAATGTGTCGGTAATAATACTGATTACCGTGGTTATATTTGATTATGTTTCTTGCCAAGTTTCAATATTATCAGGGAGACCATGGAAAATTGGATTGGCGCGGCGCGACCGATGTTCCGATTCGTTTAAATGGGAATCAAGAAGGTTATTCCGAGCGCTAACTTCTTGAATTGTTTTTGTCATGCTAAACTTTCAAGCTGACAATATCAACGTTTTGCGACTTTTCCTCTAGTGCGTCTAGCCTTTTCATAATACCAGGAGCATTTGATTCAAGCGATCTTTGTCCTACTTTTTATGGCCTTAGCATCAGCAGTAATCTCCGTCTGGAACTTTGACGTTTGTAATGAATGCGTATGCACGTATTTTATGAGCTTAAAGATTAGGTTCATCTGCTCAGACGGGTCCTCTGGTAAGGACGCAATGTCAAACAGATTCAGAGTGGGTGTTAGGGCCAGGGTTTGATTCAACGTCCTCGGAGCACAACAAAAGAAATGCCATAGAAAACCATTCACAAACTGTTTCACAGAACACCCTTGGGTAACTAATCAACTAATTTGCTCTCGCAATCAACGGTCGCCGTTCCGGCAACCCTGCGACTTCTTTTTAAAATTTAAAATACATGGTGCCAGACAATTATGATTCGGTCGTCAGCCATTTTGAGAACGGACCACCGTATGTCTTTAAATCGTATTTTGCACCGTGTTTCTTAGATAATTTGAACAATATTTTTTTGTTGAACGGCTTGCCTAACATTAGCCTGGGACACCCTATGTACTCGTATTCCGAACTCTCTTCAAGCAGTGTTTGCGCAAGCTCTTATATCTCGCATAACGAATTCTATAAACGCTTCGAAAGCAAAGTAGACAGGTCAACATCCGTTGCAAAAAACTGCTTGCTGTTGGCAGGTCACTTTCGTAAATGTGTTGAACACATGTGCGTGTTCTTTGCGCGCGTGCAGTTTGCAACTGCTGGGCCGCTTTCGCTAACAATATGTCCTACGTCACACTTTGCTGGCACATACATTTACAAACAGTTCTAGCGTAAAATTCTTTTTTCAAACAAAAGTGCTTTAATCTGGGCTCCTCCAAAAACATGTTCCATGCACATACGTCACATAATCATCATAACGCAAACTCCTGAGATACCGATACTTTGCCCTTTTGTGCTTACCTAATGGTTGGAGATGTATAGGATAGAAAGGTTTGCATTATTAAAGGAATTACTCAATGAAGGACTACGTGCTGCATCGAGATTTTACAGCGAAGCTGGTCTATGGCTAGGGTTCTATGCATTTTTCGTGTCCGTGCAGCAGATATGCGAGTGAAAAAACTCAGCTCCCGAATTTGATGCTAAATCACTTCATGCTATGCAAAAGCTCAAACAACTCATCACTTGGATATGCATTTTCAGTAAATTAGTTATCAATGGGCACCACATTTAAAATCGGTAGACCCTCAGGTAGATAATACCGGTTTCTCGAAGATTTGCCGCTTTGCGACCCGCGACGGCCATGTCTACGCTCGCACCGCCCTCTCTGTGTAGTCACCGCAAACACTTTCGTGCCTAGTTTTCTACCACTCTGCCAGCGTGGCGGTCCCGTCGCGCGTGTGTAGTTTCCTCCGGCATCTCGAGATGGCGGTAGTCTTCCACGCGAATGTATGCCGCCGATCAAGACTGCCGAATAAAATAATTTTGTGTGTGCGGGTGTCTTTCTCAGGGATGACCGACGTCGCCACTCAAGCGAAATAAAATTTGCTCATGCCTTTGCTCTAAATTTTGTGCCACCTCTACACCGTGTGCTAAACGGCTTCGCTGGTAATCCACCGTCACAGCAGCGGAATGACACGTCATTTTAAGGTATCGTTAAAGTTGATTAAGTTTACAGGTTTTACGAGCCAAAACACGATAAAATTAGGAGGCATGCCGAAGTGGGGGGATTCCGGGTTAATTGGGATCACCTGGAGTTCTTTAACATGCTCACAATACGCGGTATACAGCGGTTGTTGCAATTCGCCGCCATCAAAATGCGGCCGCAGTGGCCGGGATTCGTTCGCGCAACCTTGGGCTTAGCAGCGAAAAGTTAGGTATAGTTTGCTTTATAATGTGTGTAATTCATTATTTATTATACGTAAATATTGTTCCATTACTGGCCGTGATTTATTAACCTCCGGGGTGCCGTTTACAGCTGTGCTCCAGGTCATGCTTCATGTTCTTGATTTGCAATCATTGCTTGGCCCTTCGAGCGAAACTAATTAATATGTTAATATGCCACTAAGCTAAACTGAAGTAATGTGATTGTACCGAGGCAACGATGTGTCAGTCATTTCGCCAGCATACGTAGCCCGATCACGATAGCAGCTCGTGGTGTCAATCCCACTCCACATGCGGGCTGGAAATTTCTCCTGTACATCGTTCATTAATTAGTATTATTATTTAGTGATATAATTGTATGTAAGACTGATGTTAGCTTATAATACATACCTTTCACGATGGCTTTTTTCAAAATTTCTTATGGTAAGTACATCACCTGTCATCTGCAGTAACCGAGATAATCCCTTAGTTATCATAATGATCGCTGTTGTGACCGATCGGTGTTCAAGCCCCGGCCAGTGACACACGAGAAATTTCGTTAATACCAGCTCATATGACGATGGCCACTAGAGAGATCTTAATTCGAGCTCCCTGAAAACTGGTGCTGCATACGACAAACCCTGTGCAGAAAAAATGGAAGTTCATAACGCAGACAGCGACCCAACAAGGGCAGAGACAGTGAATGCGATTGCTTTGTTAGTGACAGCAAAATATTGAGAATCTTGTTGCTAAAACTTCGCCTTTGTAAGAACTCTGCATTGGATAGCTGTTCTCGCACGTTCTTATACAGAGGACTGGCCCCCGATACACGCCGCGGATTCCTTCCATTTCACTGTATTCGGTCCTTCTTGCAGCATTTTTATATGCTCCTTCTTACGTACCTAAAGAGTGTCGGCTGTCAGCAATGATTTCCGCGCTAACTCGGAAAACTGCCACACATCGGGATTTCATGCCCTACGAAGCACAGACTGCGTCAATAAATTAGACAACGACCTTTGTATTTCACGTGCCTAGATGTTTATCTCGGCCACTTAATTTTGTTCCGGGCATGCAAACATCCCCCAGAGCTCGGAGGATATTGAGTTGCGGACGTGTCGGTACGACATCGAAATCCACATAGCACTTGTGTGTGTCGCCTCTTTGTGTCCTCGGCTGGGGTCTATTGCAGTAAACACAAATGCTTTTATTCACGGAGATGTCTCCGCGAGAGAACACCGCACTTAAAGCTCCCCTCCGTTTGTGTTTTCTTTCTGCCTCTGCTCGGTGCGTACATTCATGATGTATTAGAATCAAGTCCAAACAAGGATATCACTGCTAGTCACACATACCTTGTGGTACGTCATTATTTGGTAACAACAAGGCGCCCAGGCGTCGGTGGACACTGATGACAAAGAGTAGTCGACCATCCTTTATGTCGCCCAGCGTGGTCTGCACAACATCCTTCGATTCGTCGCAACCTGTCGAGGGAGAAAAAATTTAGCGAGGTTATCTTGAACCTTCCTGCTCTGAGCTGTTCACTTATACGAAATCAACACGACGTCAAAGTTGACACCTACATCTTCCTAGTAACAATATTTCTTGCTACGCACACACTGTCGTCCTCGTCCGTTATAGTATATACTGCTGTCGGGGGTCTCCAATTTATATGAATAGACCCAACTACACGCCCATTTCCGGGCAAATCTCATTGCATAGATACTTCGTTAAGGAGAAGCGAAAGCAGCGAGTGCACCCAGCTCCTCAGTGTAAATTGAAACTCAGTGTCTGAGTTCGAATCCCTGTAGCACTGGTGGACGAACATATATTGTTGCGGCATATGCAAGCCGTGCGCTTACTAAAGCCGAGACCAATTACACCGTCACGGAAAAGGAATCTCTGGCGATCATCTGGGCGCTTACCAAGTTCAGGCCTTATTTGTATGGTCGCCAATTTGATGTCGTCATGGATCACGATGCACTATGCTGGCTGTCGTCATTCAAGGATCCCTCAGGCCGTCTCACCCACTGGGCACTTCGCTTGCAGGATTAAGATATCCGCGTACTGTACCGCAACGGACGGCAGCATGCTGGCGCAGACGCCCTCTCACGTCCTCCATTGCCTGACGACAATGCCTGCTGCTCACTATCGCAGCTTGAAGTTTCTCCCGTCGACATTGGGACCATCGTTTCCGAGCAGCGCAAGGAACCCCTGGATTGCCTCCATCACAGACTTCCTTGCTGATCAGTCATCGCAGCCAACCACTCGTGCGTTGCGCCGTCAAGCTCGTCATTTCGCCATTCGCGACGACCTGCTTCACCGATGCAATTGCACCGCAGACAGCCGTCAGTGGTTATTAGTAGTACCATCGCAACCTGCGTTCTTAAATCTGCGCACCGTTCCACTCTGATCCACAGTGTGCACGCTCGGGACTTTTCAAAAGTTACCTGCGCCTCCGACAACGCTACTACTGGCGAGGCATGTACGACTACGTTCAAAAGTTCGTTCGCTTATACCTCGACTGCCAGCGCCGGAAATCTTCACTCCAGCTCTCGCCTGCTGCTCTGCAGCCTCTACTCTGCCCTATCCGGCTGTTCGGGCGTCTAACTCGGACTCTCGAACGTGGTGGCATCCTCGGGTGTACTGCACCGCCAAATGATGCAGTACTGCAGCGAGTTTCTGGGCACATCTCAACCTTAGACCTAATTCACAAGCCATTTCGTTGGCCTTTGTTCTGGGCCGTAAACTTACCCTCTTCGCTCATAATACATGCAGCATCTGCATTGGCTAGAACATTTTTATTACAAATAACTTCACCTAGGAATTTTTTGTGTTCACCTCTGGGCCCGTATAAAACATTTCTTGAAAAATTCGTATAGCCGTGCTGGCAGCGCGTTCTATGCTTTTAATGAATTACTTTATGACCGAAACGATCGCTGAAATGTGCAGATATTGCAGCGAGACTTTTGTAAGATGAATAATTTCAATGAATGATTGGGTATTGTAACTGATATTTCAACAGTGACGGCTTTGTACAATCAGTTTCGATTCAGTAATCGAGCCAGAATTGATGTTTATCAGGGCGGACGTTACCCTGCGCAGCTTGCAGCAAGGCCAGAAGGAGGACCCACAATCCAAGACTCCACTTCGTTCGGACCTCTTTCTCCATTTCTCTCTCTGGTAGGGTGTTGGTGGGTCTCTGCAGTCACCAGATACAAATGGAGCTGAGTCCAATCATGGGCAAGGCAATGGCGAGAAACATGGAAAACGTGACAAAAGTCGCACCAGCGATTCCGGATGGCAGAGTTGCCACCTTGACAGGAAATAATTCAACACGTGACCCTGGTCGTAGCTATTCACCACTGCATTTCGATTACGGCAAAATAGGTTCTTGATTCATAGTAATTTTCCAAGTAGTGAAATAATCGCGAGCTTTTATTTCCCAAGAATCTTTTTGAATGGAAGAAGTTTATAGCTGTTACTCAAAAGTGTTAGTATGTCACAAAATGACTGCCCTCCTGCGGCTTCTTGAGTGGTCAAAGAAAACCACAGGAGCCAAATGAAATATATTTCTTGATTGCTTCTGCCTACAGTCTGCATAAGGTTAATACATATAAAGACAAGTTCCTAAAACTGGTCTTCTTAGGCGTTACAAATAATACACACGCTGTTTAGTTTGGTCGGACAGCGACCCAAAAGCAGTTAGATGTGCAGGAATAAATGACTAGCGATTCATTTTAAGTGGGCTTTTCAAAGTGCAACCCGAAATCAAGGTCGGAAAAGTATTTTTTTAAGGGGATTGGTTTCGTGTGAGTTGGTTGCTATGTCACATGATAATACGTAGTAAATTGGTTGATATAACGGAAGTGACCATTAGAATTGCACTATATATAGCATGGTCACCTATAGCGTGCTTAATAAACATGAAGATCGGAACATAAATTACTCTCCTTACAGCACAAGTAATTTACACTATGTTGTCCATGGTGTCGTTCGCTGGCTTCTTATGATATCCTTAGAGGGTGTATTATTTAGCTGCACCAGATTAAAAAAAGGAAGCTTTCTGTCGAAGATAGCAATATTCTTATCCTATACCCAAGTTGCTCGATGGGGTGGTCATTACTCGTGTAAGAAATTGAAATGTTTAATTTAGTTATTAGCATAACTACGCTGAAACCTGTCCGATTACTTAAGTTACGGCACAAATTTCAATGTACGAACGGTAGCTATGAGAACGCGTAAGCCATATGAACTTTGAACGAATTTTCAGGATAGCACCGGTTTAGAGATATATGCGCCGTAAAACTTGCGCAAAAATGCCCTGTTTTCCCACTTTTTTGTTGAAAGGTTGTTTTATGCAGGGATGCTCAAAGTTAACTGGAACGTGAATGCATTTCGCCGTACACTTCGAAAATTAGTATCATCGAAACAAGCGTAGTCCTGAGAATTCGTTCTAAGTAGATGCGCCTAGTGAACTCACCGTTTACAATTGATAAATTGAAATATTTGATGCGAAATAAGTAGGTAAAAAGATTATGAATGTATGTATGGAAATATTTCATTTCTAGTAGAAGTAGTGACCACCTCATGGAGTAATTTTGTTAGAGTTGGAAATTATGCTCTCTGGTACGGGGGAAAAAATGGCACAGCTAATAAAACACCTTGTATAATGCTGCGTCACTAATACCTAAAACGGACAGGTGTTTCAATGAAACAATGGACAAAATGTGTCGGCTTCTTGGATTTCCCTAAAACTATCCTACAAGATATTTTGGCAGCTCGACGAGAGGTATCTAGCGGCTTATGTAACGCCAACTTTTAACCGCCGAAGCAGCGCTTGTGATCCCGCTTGTGTTCTGTGTAAACACACAGGAACTGATGACCTACAACCTGTACGTATGATGGGATCGTATATATATCGCTAAATAAAGCGCACATGCCTCATAATGCACTGCCGTATAAGATTCAGCGCCTTTATTTTATAATTTCTTGTACTTGGGCTGCTCGATTTTTTTTTTGCCGCTGGTTGTCCGCCCATACTTGTCACTCCATCCACCATGAGTATGCCACCATTGGCAAGGAGTTAATATGCTCAAATGCACTTACCCGTGGAAAGTACTATTTATATCATTCAGGTGTACATTTGCACCATTCTTCTACAGGCATCGCACCGAGTTCGTAGTCGAGACATTACTAGCACCAATGCCTTAGCGTGCGTTTGAGTTTACCCACAGCTTGTGAACGGTCTATCCACATAAAAAGTGCCTAGGTTACGCGTCACATTGGATGAAAATAAGCACGACTGTGCACAATGCATTTAGGCGACCTAGTTTGTGAGCTGTCATCATGAAGAAAACAGTCCGGCTCCGCGAAAAGAAAAAAAAAAAAACGTACGGATGCACCATTGCGTCGTCTTTTAGTTTTAGCACCATTTTCATCTCTAACATTTCCTAATATTTATTTATCTGCTGCACCAAGGCGTCGCGTCAATCGTATTCCCAATACCGGATGAGTAATTTTCCCACACTGCTTTCAATTTTCATAACAATGTGGCCATTGCCAAGCAAATCATATTCGTGCCCTCGTTCTAAGCGACAGAACTATATCCAGTGGGTCACTCTGATAGGAATACGACAGATGAGCTGAAGTATTTAAAAATTGAGAGACCTGTATACCACGATGTGCGAAAACGTTTTGCCTCAGATGAATATTTATTGTGAATACTGTTCTAAAAGACAATTTACGCAACCACGCAAACTTCATCATCATCAAAACCATGTATTTGAAAGGAAAAGCCTGAGCAGTCTCCCCATGAGGAGAGCTATGCAAAGCACGAGCATTATTTCCTGTCAGGTGAAGGTCATTCGGCTTGTTCACTGTACGAGTGGAAATTTGCTTTCAAGCGTGAATATTTCTTTTAGAGGAACCCGTATCAAAGTTATTTTCTCCGATAGCTTTTTGTAAAGTCACGGACATGTCAACTTTCTGTGTCACCAAGGGGCTTAGAATGTTCAAGGATTGCGATACTCACTGGTGCTTGGCCAAATTTTTCGGCTCGCCTGAGCGCTGCGAAGGTCAGAAGAGAGAGAGGGGCAGAGGGAGAAATGGTTAGAGAAGGCTACAGAAAGCCAGATGTATCGGTAATTAACAGTACATAGACAGCAGTTCAAAGAGATACTTCACAAAGATTGTGTTGCTTGAGCTGACTTGGTGACAGGCGACATTTGTGCGTTCTCGTTTTACTCGTAGCTGACATGCCACCCTTACCAATTAGGTGGAAATAAAAATAAGCACCTGGATGGATTGGGTAACGGGAACTATAGTGGTCAAAAAGAACAAAAGAATCCAGCGGACCCCGGCTTACGATGTTTCTCGCCACTAATGGGAGTAGTATTAAGCAATGATGCGTCACAGCGTATTCCATAACTGCTAATCTTCGAACGTTGAAATTCGCAAATTCCGCGGTCTCGAAACTGAGTGTAGGGGGGGGGGGGGGGAGGGTCGGGGGGGGTCGGAGGGTATTTCGTTATTTTGTAGCATTTTGTCAAGGTTGTTCCGAACACAAGCCTTTTGAGGGGTACGTACTCACTTTCATGAAAATAATTTACATTTAGATATCGGCCCAGAAGCAGCAGCGGGAAGCGTGGAATAGCAGAGGCTGACTAGCAAAGGCATTCTTTCTGAAGATTACCGAATTTTTTTTTTGCTAAATTCGTGCTGCGCATGTCGCCTCCTTCAAGAAGATTTCACTTTAAGAACTGTATAAAGTTAGGTCGAAGAACATGCCTCCTCGCCCGTACACGTTACTTTGACAATTTCCTTTACCCCAATCTTGTTAACGCAACTTTTTAGAGGTGTCACAACTCATCATCATCATCAGCCTGTACATTTATGTGCACTGCAGGACGAAGGCCTCTCCCTGAGATCTCGAATTACCCCTGTCTTGCGCTAGCTGGTTCCAACTCGCACCTGCAAATTTCCTAACTTCATCACCCCCACCTAGTTTTCTGCCGTCCTCGACTGCGCTTCCCTTCTCCTGGTATTCATTCTGTAACCCTAATGGTCCACCGGTTATCCATCCTACGCATTACATGGCCTGCCCAGCTCCACCTTTTCTCTTAATGTCAATTAGAATATCGGTTAACCCCGCTCGCTCTCTCATACACTCCGCTCTCTTCATATCTCTTAACGCTAGGCCTAACATGATTCGTGCCATCGCCCTTGTGCGGTCCTTAACTTGTTCTCGAGCTTCTTTGTTAGCGTGCATGTTTCTGCGTTATATGTTAGCACCGTAAGATTGCAATGATTGTGCACTTTTCGTTTCAACGATAGAGGTAAGCTCCCAGTCAGGATTTGGCGATGCCTGTCGTGTGCGATCCAACCCAATTTTATTCTTCTGTAAATTTTCTTCTCATGATCAGGGTCCCGTATTAGTAATTGACCTAGAAAAACGTACTCATTTAGACTCTAGAGGCTGACTGGCGATCTTGAATTCTTGTTTCCTTGCCAAGCTATTAAACATTATATTTGTCTTCTGCATATTACCCTTCAAACCCACTCTTACACCTCCGCGGTTAAGGTGCTCAATGATTTGTTGTAATTCTTCCCCATTGTTGCTAAATAAGACAATGTCAACTGCAAACCGAAGGTTGCTGAGATATTCGCCGGTGATCCTCACCCCTAAATTTTCCCAGTCTAAGAGCTTGAATACTACTTCCACGCATGCAGTGAATAGCATTGGAGAGATTGCGTCTCCTTGCCCGACTCCTTTGTTGATAGGTAATTTTCAATTTTTCTTGTGGAGAACCAATGTAGCTCTAGAATCCTTGTAGATGTTTCCCAAAATATTCCCGCCTCCTGTACTTCTTCATTACTCAATGCCTCTATGACTGCTGGTATATCTACTGAATCAAATGCCTTTTCATAATCTATGAAAGCCATATAAAGAGGTTATTTGTACTTCGCAGATTTCCCGATTACTTGATTGATGACATGGACGTGATCCAATGTAGAATATCCCTTCCTGAAGTCAGCCTATTCTCTTGGCTGATTGAAGTCAAGTGTTGCCCTGATGCTATTGAAAATTATCTTGTTGAATATTTTATACAGTACTGAAAACAAGCTAATGGGCCTTTAATTTTGCAGTTCTCTAAGGTCTCCATTCTTCTGGATTACTATAATGTTGGGATTATTCCAGTTCTCTGGTACACTTGAAGTCGTGAGGAATTGCGTATAAAGGGCCGCAAGCTTTAAAGCATATCACCTTCCTCTCCAGCAGCTTTTCCCCGGGTCATGTCTTGCAAGACCCCTATAACTTCATCGCTAGTTATAGAAAGAATCACAACTGTGCTGCCTTAACTTACTTCCTTCGTGGTTATATGTGTCAGTCCTTTCGCCAGTATACTTAACCCGATCGCGATTGCAGCGCTTGTGGTGTCATGCCCTCTCCATATGCGGGCTGGAAATCTCTCTTGTATGTAGTTCATGAATAAATATTAAGGCCAATGGACAAATCGTAATTCGAGCTCCATGCGAACAGATGTTAATGGCATATGCTGTGCGGAAAAAACCGAAGACCATAAAGCAGACAGCGAAACAACGAAGACTGCGATATGGACAGTGAATGCGATTCCTTTGTTAGTGACAAAAAAAAAAAAAACTGAAATTCGTGTGAAAACATAGCCTTCGTAAGAACTCTTCATAGAATAGCTGTTTTCGCCCATTGTAAAACAAAAGACTAGCTCGCGAGACTAGTCATTAATTGTTTTTTTTTCACTGTCTTTGGTCTTTCTTCCAGGATTGATATATTCATTCTTACGCAGATAAAGGGTTTCAGCTTGAAAATAACTGTGCTAATTCTGAACGCTTCCACACATTGGGATATTTTGCGCTACGAAGCACGGACTGTGTAAAACAAAGCAACTATATTGTATTTCACGTGCCTAGTAGTTTATCTCGACCACTTTTGTTCCGGGTATGCAAACATCTCACAGAACTCGGAGGATATTCAGTTGCGGACTTGTCGGTCGAAAAAACTTGTGTGTGCCACTTTTTTGTGTCCTCGGCTGGAGGCTATTGCACTAAGCCCAAATGCCTGCATTCACAGAAAGGTCTTGGAGAACTCATCGTAAGAGAAACTTCAAGCACACCCATGTGCTGGACATAGTAGCAACGTCATCTAGCCAATGGCAAAGTGGACTTCCGAACGCAAAGCTTTGTCAGCTCGGTACCAGCTGATAGAGCAAAAAAGAACAAGGTACGGTAAACGAGAGAACACCGCGCCTAAAGTTGCGCTCTGTTTGTGTTTTATTCCGTCTCTGATCGGTGGGTACATAATTGATGTATTAGAAACAAGGCCGAACTAGGACATCACCGCTAGCCAGACCTACCTTTAGTATGTTGTTATCTGGCACCATTACAGCGCCCAGGCGCTGGTGGACACTGATGAAAAAGGGTAGTGGGCCGCACTTGGCGACATCTCCGGGGCTCGTGGCATGGCCCCTGGATTGATGCTGGATAGCTCCTCAACATCCTTCGCTTCGCCGTATCCTGTCAAGAGAGAATATTCAGCAAGCTTATCTTGATCACTCCTGCTCCGAGCTGTTTGTTCTACGAAAGCAACACGATGTCAAAGTTGACACCTACATCTTCCTATTAACATTATGCCTTGCTACGCATACGCTCTCGTGCTCGTCCGTTACAGTATACTGCCACCAGGGGTATCCAACGTATATAAATGGACGCAACTACATTCAGACCATGTATGGACCAGAAAGCGATGCGCAAATTGCAATGCAGCGATAGTTTAAATGTGTAGATTTGAATGCACCCAGCTTCTCAGTGTACATAATCCAAGTGCTTTTTCGAAGAGTTCTAGCGTAAGAAATGTTTTTACAAACAAAAGTGCTTTAATCTGGGCTCCTCCAAAAACATGTCCCATGCACGTACGTCACATAATCATCATAACGCAAACTCCTGAGATGCCGATACTTTGCCCTTTTGTGCTTACCTAAGGGTTGGGGATGTATGGAATAGAAAGGTTTGCGTTATTAAAGGGCTGGAAATCTCTCTTGTATGTAGTTCATTCTTACGCAGATAAAGGGTTTCAGTTCGAAAATTTCTGCGCTAATTCTGAACGCTTCCACACATTCGGATATTTTGCGCTACGAAGCACGGACTGCGTAAAACAATGCAACGATATTGTATTTCACGTGCCTAGAAGCTTATCTCGACCACTTTTGTTCCGGGTATGCAAACATCTCACAGAACTCGGAGGATATTGAGTTGCGGACTTGACGGTCGACAGTGCTCTCAATGACGACTACCTTCTGAATCAAGATTTTACAGCGAAGCGGTCTATGGGTAGGGTTCTATGCATTTTTCGTGTCCGTCAGCAAATTTGCGTGTGAAAAAAACTCGGCTCCCGAATTTGATGCTAAATCCCTTGATTCTATGCAAAAGCTCATACATCTCACCCCTTGGATATCTATTTTCAGTAGATTAGTTATCAATAGGCAGCATTTTCAAAATCAGTAGACGCTCAGGTAGATAATACCAGTTTCTCAAAAAATTTGCCGCTTTGCGACCCACGTTGGTCATGTCTACGCTCGCACCGGCCTCTCTGTGTAGTCATCCCAAACACTTTCGTGCCAAGTGTGCTTCCACTCAGCCGGCGTGGCGGTCCCGTCGCGCGTGTTTAGTTTCCTCCGGCTCCTCGAGATGGCGGTAGTCTTCCACGCGAATGTATGGCGCCGATAACGACTGCCGATCAAAATAGTTGTGTGTGTGCGTGTGTCTTTCTTAGGGATGACCGCCGTCGCCACTCCAGGCAAATAAAATTTGCTCACGCATTTGCTCTAAATTTTTGTGTCACTTCTACGTCGTGTGCTAAACGGCTTCGCTGGTAATCCACCTTCACAGCAGCGGAATGACGCGTGATCTTTAAAGCATCGTTAAAGTTGATTAAATTTAGGGGTTTAATGGGCCAAGCCCATGATATAATTAGGAGGCACGCCGTAGTGGGGGGACTCCGGGTTAATTTTCACCACCTGGGGTTCTTTACCATGGTCACTATGAGCGGTGTTCAGTTGTTCTTGCATTTCCCCGCCATCAAAATGCGGCCGCAGTGGCCGGGATTCGTTCGCGCAACCTTGAGCTTAGCAGCGAAAAGTTAAGTACAGTTTGCTTATAATTAGCGTAATTTATTATTTATTATCACGTAAATATTGTTCCATTACCGGCCGTTACTTATTAACCTCCGGGGTGCCGTTTAAGCTGTGCTCCAGTTCATGCTTCATGTTCTTGATTTGCAATCATTGCTTCGCCCTTCGAGCGAAACTAATTAATATGTTAATATGCCACTAAAGTGAAGTAATGTGATTGTGCCACAGCAACATATCGTCAGTCATTTCCTCAGCATACGTAGCCCGATCGCAATTGCAGCTTGTGGTCTCATTCCCTTTCCACATGCGGGCTGGAACTTTCTCCTGTACATCGTTCATGAATCAGTATGATTATTTAGTTATATTATTATATGTAAGAGTGATATTAGCTTACACATACCTTTCACGATTGCTTTTTTTTGAAAATATCCTATGGTAAGTACATCAGCTGTCATCTGCAGTAACCGAGATAATTACTAAGTTATCATGATGATCGCCGTTGTGACTGATCGGTGTTCAAGCCCCGGCCAGTGACACAAGACAAATTTTGTTATTACCGGCTCATATTATGATGGCCGCGGGAGAGATCTCAATTCGAGTTCCTTGAAAACTGGTGCTGCGTATGACAAACTCTGTGCAGAAAATACCAAATTTAAGTTCGTAACGCTGACAGTGACCCAACGAGGACAGAGACAGTAAATGCGAGCGCTTTGTTAGTGACAGCAAAATATTGAGAATCTTGTTGCTAAAACTTCGCCTTCGTAAGAAGTCTGCATTGGATAACTGTTCTCGCGCATTATTATACACAGGACTAGCCTCCGATACACGCCGTGGATTCCTTGTATTTCACTGTATTCTGTCCTTCTTAGAGCATATTTATATGCTCCTTCTTACGTACCTGAATGGTGTCGGCTGAAGATTTCCTCGCTAACTCTGAAAAGTGCCACACATCGGGATTCCATGCCCTACGAAGCACAGACTGCGCCAACAAATGAGACAACAATCTTATATTTCACATGCCTAGACGTATCTCGACAACTTTTGTTCCGGGTATGCCAACATCCCACAGAACGCGAATATTGAGTTGAGGACTTTTCGATACGACATTGAAATGCACATAGCACTAATATGTGTCGCCTCCTTCTTTCCTCGGCTGTGGGCTATTGCACTAAGCCCAAATGCCTGTATTCACGGAGAGGTCTCCGCGAGAGAACACCGCAATTTAAGCTCCGCAGCGTTCGTATTTTCTTTCTGGCTCCTGTTCGGTGCGTACGATTAGAAACATTTGTATTAAAAACGAGGCCAAACAAGGATATCACTGCTAGTCACACATACCTTGTGGTACGTCATTAGTTGGTAACAACAAGGCGCCCAGGCGTTGGTGGACACTGATGAGAACGGGTAGTTGACAAGGCTTGACGTCGCCCAGCGTGGCCAGCACAACATCCTTCGATTCATCGCAACCTGTGAAAGGAGAAATTATTTAGCGAAGTTAACTTGAACCTTCCTGCTCTGAACTGTTTGCTTCTAGGAAAGCAACAATGGCCTCAACGTTGACACCTACATCTTTCTAGTAACAATATTCCTTGCTACGCACACACTGTCGTCCTCGTCCGTTACAGTATACTGCCTTCGGGTGTCTCCAATTTATATGAATAGATGAACTACACGCAAAGCTCCGGACAAATCACATTGTATCGATACTTCGTTAAGGAGAAGCGAAAGCGGCGAGCGCGCCCAGCTTCTCAGTGTACATTCAAACTCATGTGTCTGAGTTCGAATCCCTGTAGCACTGGTGGACGAACATATATTGTTGCGGCATATGCAAGCCGTGCGCTTACTAAAGCCGAGACCAATTACACCGTCACGGAAAAGGAATGTCTGGCGATCATCTGGGCGCTTACCAAGTTCCGGCCCTATTTGTATGGTCGCCAATGTGATGTCGTCACGGGCCACCATGCACTACTATGCTGGCTGTCGTCATTCAAGGATCCCTCAGGCCGTCTCGCCCACTGGGCACTTCGCTTGCAGGATTAAGATATCCGCGTACTGTACCGCAACGGACGACAGCATGCTGGCGCAGACGCCCTCTCACGTTCTCTATTGCCTCGACGACAATGCCTGCTGCTCACTATCCCAGCTTGACGTTTCTTCCGTCGACATTGGGACTATCGCTTCCGAGCAGCGCAAAGACCCCTGGATTGCCGCCATCATAGACTTCCTTGCTGATCAGTCATCGCAGCTACCCACTCGTGCGCTGCGCCGTCAAGCTCGTCATTTCGCCACTCGCGACGACCTGCTTCACCGACCCAATTACAATTCACACCTGTGGTTGTTAGTAGTACCTCGCAGCCTGCGTTCTGAAATCTGCGCATCGTTCCACTCTGATCCACAGTGTGCACACTCGGGACTTTTCAAAACGTACCAGCGCCTCCGACAACGCTACTACTGTCGAGGCATGTACAACTACGCTGAAAAGTTCGTTCACTTATGCCTCGACTGCCAGCGCCAGAAATCTCCACGCCAGCTCTGGCCAGCTGGTCTGCTGCCTCTACCCTGCCGTACCCGGCCGTTCGGGCGTCTAACTCGTACTCTCGAACGTGGTGACATCCACGGGTGTACTGCACTGGCCAAATGATGCCGTACTCCAGCGAGTTTCTGGTCACATCTCAAACTTAGGCCTAATTCACTATTCCTTTCGTTGACCTTTGTGCTCGGCCGTAAGCTTACCGTCTTCGCTAATAATACATGCAGCATCTGCATTGACTAGAATATTTTTCTTACAAATAACTCCAGCTAGGAATGTTTTGTGTTCACCTCTGGGCCCATATAACAAAGTTTGTTGAAAAGTTGGTAGGCCATGCTGGGAGCGCGTTCTGTGCTTTTAATGAATTACTTTATAGCCGAAAAGATCGCTGAAATGTGCAGATATTGCAGAGAGATTTTAGTAAGATGGTTACTTTCAATGACTTGTTCGGTATTGTAACTGATATTTCAACAGTGACGGTTTGTACATTCAGTTTCGATTCAGTAATTGATGACAAAAAGTGACAAAAATACTGAAATTCGTGTGAAAACCTCGCCTTCGTAAGAACTCTTCATAGAATAACTTATCGCCCATTCTTACACATAAGACTAGCTCGTGAAACGAGTCCATTGCGAAGCAGCTTATGGCGGGGGCTTTGTCCGTCCCTCCCGCGGCGTCCCACACCCCCAGAGCGCATGCGCGTCCCCTCCCCCTTTCTCTCCTCTCCTACGCTCCCCAATTTCTCTCCTCTAGGAATCCTCTACGGAGCGGCGCCCGCGTTCCACACCCCCACTGCGCATGCACGTCCCCTCCCCCTCTCTCTCCTCTCCTACGCTCCCCTTTTCTCTCCTCTAGGAATCCGGAGCGGCGCGCACGACAGGTGGTGCGACAGCTGCATACTCCGCTGGGGGCGCGACGGTAGTTCCGCGGTATGAAAATGACGGAGCGCGCGCGCCTCATTCTCTCTCCTGTGCAGCGCCTCGACGAGCGCTCGGGCCGCTGCCGCGAAACCATCTACCGTTCAAGCTAACAGTCTCCCCGCTGCTTCGCATCCACACATGGTTCCCTTTAGCGGGAGATGCAGAAATTTTTTTTCACTACCTTCGGTCTTTCTTCAGGATTTTGATATACTCATTCTTACGGACATAAAGGGTTTCGGTTGAAAATTTCTGCGCTAATTCTGAACGCTTCCACACATTGGAATATTCTGCGCTACGAAGCACAGACTGTGTGAAAAAATGCAACGATATTTTATTTCACGTGCCTAGATGTTTATCTCTACCACTTTTGTGCAGAATATGCAAACACCCCACACAACTCGGAGGATATTGAGTTGCGGATTTATCGGTCTACGGTGAAATGCACAAAGCTACAGTTATTGTTTGTGTCGCCCTTTTGTGTCCTCGGCGGGGGGATATTGCACTTAACGCAGAAAGGCCTTAGAGAACGCATCGTAAGAGAAATTTTAAGCACACCCATGTGCTGGACATGGTAGTAACGTCATCTAGCCAATGACAAAGTGGACTTCCGAACGCACAGCTTTGTCAACTCGGTACCGGCTGCTAGAGCAAAAAATAACCAGGTACGGTAAACGAGAGAACACCACGCCTTAAGTTGCGCTCTGTTTGTGTTTTATTCTGTCCCTGTTCGGTGCGTATATAATTGATGTATTAGAAACAAGGCCAAACTAGGACATCACTGCTAGCCAGACCTACCTTCTGGTACGTCGTTACGTGGCACCATTACAGCGCCCAGGCGCCGGTGGACACTGATATAAAAAGGTATGAGGCCACACTTGACGACATCTCCGGGGCTCGTGGCATGGCCCCTGGTCGAAGTTCGACAGCTCAACATCCTCCGCTTCGCCGCATCCTGTCAAGAGAGAATATTTAGCAAGCTTATCTTGATCACTCCTGCTCCGAGCTGTTTGCTTCTACGAAAGCAACACGATGTCAAAGTTGACACATCTTTATATTAACAATATTCCTTGCTACGCACACACTGTAGTGCTCGTCCGTTACAGTATGCTGGCACCAGGGGTATCCAATGTATATAAACAGACGCAACTACACTCAGACTGTTTATGGACCTGAAAGAATGCGCAAATCCGCAATTGAAAGTTTACGCGTTAAATAGGATGAAAATAAGCGCGACTGTACACAACGAATTTAGGCGAACTAGTTTGTAAGCTCATATCATGAAGAAAATCGTAAGTCTCCGCGGCACGAAGAAAGACGCACGGACGCAGCATAGTGTCTGCTTTTGCTTTTGGCGCCATTTTCTTCTCGATATTTTCGTGAACACTTTACACCAAAACTTCCCGCCAATGATAATCCCAACGCCGAATGAGCCTAATTTTTCTATGCTGCTTTCAGTTCCCAATAACATCGCGACCATTGCCAATGAAATCGAGACCATGTCCTCGTTCTCAGCTTCACAGCTCCTAGTCCAGTGGGTCACTCAAGGTGGGCATACGACAAATCAGAACGAAATATTTCACAATAAAGAAACCTGCATACAACCACATGCGAGACTTTTCGCCTCTGAGAAATCTGATATCAATACTTTTCTACAATAAGACTCTCACGCAGCCACATCATCATCATAATCATCAAGACGATGTATGCGAAAGAAAAGCTGGAGCAGTCGCCCCATCAGGTAAGCTAAGTAGAGCGCTGCAGTTGTTCTGGTCATGCGAAGGTTCTTGGTGCGTTGACTGCACGAGTGCCAGGTTACTTTCACGCGTAAATGTTTTCCCGAGGAACTCATATAAATGTTTTTTTTCCTATAGCTTCTTGCCAAATCGCCAAGATGTCAACTTGGCGTTTGAGCGAAGGGCTTAGAATGTTCTGTTAATGCAATACCCACTCAGCTTGGTCAGCATTCTCGCCTGATAAGCAAGCCTGATAAACAGCCAAGGATCTTTGAATGCTATCGCGTTCCACTCTTAAAGGCGAAGCTTAAGCGTCCCCAAATTCCTATGTGTTTCGCTGTACTTTGATTCTAGGCAACATTGAGGGGAATAATGAAAACCGAGCCTTTCTAAATTTTGATCGAGCCCCATGTCGCAGAAAATACGGTGTCGGCGTCAACGGCGTCCAATAACGCTGTCGTGTTCCTGTCTTAAAGGCGAAGTTTTTTGTACCAAGCTTGCTCTAACGGCTTTTACGAGATTCGTACCCACTTCGTTGATGATAAATTAGGCTTATGCATCAACACAGAAGCATCATAATCAGCAGCAAATGTGGAATAGCGAAGATTGACAAGGAAATCGGGTCTTATAACACATGCTTTTTCGGCGAATTTGATGTTGCTAATTTCGCCTGTTCTAAGAATATTTCACCAACTTTAGGAACTGTAAGCTAGCTCGAAGCAAATGCCCTTATCATCCATCTAGGTTATAAAGGCATTCCTTTTTCTCCTCTTTATGTTTCAAATATTTCGTCAGTCGCGTTAACACAATTATTTGAGCCGAATCGCAAGTATGCTGTAATTGTGTCACAGCAACTATCTGTCAGTTGTTTCGCCAGCATACTTAGCCTGATCGCTATTCCAGCTTGTGGTGTCATTCCCACTCCATATGCGGGCAGGAACTTTCACCTGTACATCGTTCATGAATCAATATTAAGATATATTATTATTACTACTACTACTACTACTACTACTACTACTACTACTACTACTACTATTATTATTATTATTATTATTATTATTATTATTATTATTATTATTATTATTATTATTATTATTATATGTAAGGGTTATAGCAATGCACGAGCCGATTTTTTTCAGCCCGGGCCCGGCCCGTTTTTACGTTGGGCTGCCCGCCCAAGCTCGACCAAAAGTTTTATAGTGAGACCCGGGCCCGGCCCGGGCCCGGAAATAATCTACGTTACCCGCCCGACCCGGCCCGCCACCTTAGGCCCGAGCCCGGCCCGAGCCCGGCTCGAAACCGGCCCGAACCCGGCCCGAGACCGAAAAGGACCACCGAGCGGCATTAAAAAAAATAAAATAAAGAACAGAATGAAAGGAATTTATTCTTAAGGCATAAATACATCTCAAATGCAAATTATGAACACTATTTGAGCGGTCTGACTGCAAATACCAGCGCGCGAAGTAGTACCAATGAGTCAATGACCCTGCCGAGCAGTATCGCCAGCAGTTTCCAACGGCGCGACCTTGATGCGGCCCAATCCACTTCGATCGCAGCGCCGCCACAGTATTTTTCCACGTCGGGCGCCTCACTCTACCAAAGCATGCGCCGCCCCAGCCGCTCGTCCCACTCAACCGTATTCTAGTACACTATAGCCGAAGCGCAGCCACGACCGGTCGTGAGCGCAGCGCATGGATGGAGTAAATGGAGAAAGAAAGCTTCTCGTTCCTCCATGGTGCAGCGTAATGCGCTGCTGCTAGGTGGCCGGTTGAAAACATGCGTGCAATAATGGATGGACGCAGTGCCATATTTCAGCCGCTTGACGAATTATCTTATCTTACCAGTCATCGTTTTACCAATTCGCCTTTGAAGAATCAGCAAGTCGCGAACGCGCTTGCACCGCACTGAAAGCATTAATTACATTGATGTAGGTAAGGAATGCAATGGCATCTTTTGGTTTCAGGCGAATTCGGTCTTTCTGGACTTTTAAATTCTGTTCAAACAGCGCAAAATATGACGGAAGAAGTAAAGGGAAGTACACATGGGTATAACACTGCTAGCTTCCAGCTGCGCCGTGGCAACAGGTTTTTTAGAGTCGAGACGCGCGAGGATAACTCGCTGCACGTTACATGCGCACCACCAGAATGTCCGAGCCCGGCCTAGGCCCGCGTCAAAATGCCCGAGCCCGGCCCGGGCCCGGGTCAAAAAGCACAAGCCGTGCCCGAGCCCGGCCCGAGCCAGTGAAAAAACTGCCCTACCCGGCCTGGGCTTTCGAGTAAGCCCGAGCCCGTGCAGTGCTCTAGTAAGGGTGATGTTAGCTTATGGTACATAGTTTTCACAATTGTTTTTCCAAATTTTTCTATGGTAAGCACATCACCTGTCATCTGCAGTAATCGAGACAATCACTTAGTATTCATGATCATCGCCGTTGTGACTGATCGTTGTTCAAACACCGGCCAATGACACAAGAGAAATTTTGTTAATACCGCCTCATATGAAGGTGGCCACTGGAGATATCTTAACTCGAGCTCCCTGAAGATAGATGTTGCATATGACACATTCTATGCAGAAAAGAACGCAGTTCATAAATCAGACAGCGAAACAACGAAGCCAGTGCTAGAGACAGTGAATCGGAGCCCTTTGTTAGTGACAGCAAAATATTGAGAATCTTCTTGCTAAAACTTCGCCTTTGTACGAACTCTTCATTGGATAACTGTTTTCGCACATTCTTACAAACAAGACTATATATACCGCGATAGACGTCGTTGATTTTTTTTCACTGTCTTCGGTCTTTCTTGCAACCTTTTTATATGCCCATTCTAACACACCCAACGTATATTGGCTGAAGATATCCACGCTAACTCCGAAAACTGCCGCACATCAGGATTTCACGCCCTACGAAGCACAGACTGCGCCAACAAATGAGACAACAATCTTATATTTCACATGCCTAGACGCTTCCCGACCACTTTTGTTCCGAGTATGCAAACATTCCACAGAACGCGTAGAATATTGAGTTGCGGACTTGTCGGTACGACATTGAAATGCACATAGCACTTGTGTGTGTCGCCTTTGTGTCCTAGGCTGGGGGCTATTGCAGTAAACACAAATGGTCTTATTCACGGAGAGGTCTCCACGAGAAAACAGCGCAATTTAAGCTCCGCTCCGTTTGTATTTTCTTACTGGCTCTGCTCGGTGCGTACATTCATGATTTATTAGAAACAAGGCCAAATAAGGATATCACTGCTAGTCACACATACCTGGAGGTACGTCATTATTTGGTAACAACAAGGCGCCCAGGCGTCGGTGGACACTGATGAGAAAGGGTAGTTGTCCAGCCTTCATGTCGCCCAGCATGGTCTGCACAACATCCTTCGATTCGTCGCAACCTGTCGAGGGAGAAATTATTTAGCGAGGTTATCTTGAACCTTCCTGCTCTGAGCTGTTTACTAATACGAAAGCAACACGACGTCAAAGTTGACACCTACATCTTCCTACTAACTATATTCCTTGCCCTGCACACATTGTCGTGCTCGTCCGTTACAGTATAGAGCCACCAGGGGCCTCCAGTGTATATAAATAGACGCAACTACGCCTAGAGCGTGTGTGGAGCTCAATACCCGGAGAAAATTACAATGTAGTTATAATGCGTTAAGGTGTAGAAGTGAAAGCGCCCAGCGCCTCACTGTAGATTTTCGCAAGTGCGTGAGTTTGGACCCCTTTAGCAGTGGTGGACAAACTTTCCTTTATGTATGTATGTATGTATGTATGTATGTATGTATGTATGTATGTATGTATGTATGTATGTATGTATGTATGTATGTATGTATGTATGTATGTATGTATGTATGTATGTATGTATGTATGTATGTATGTATGTATGTATGTATGTATGTATGTATGTATGTATGTATGTATGTATGTATGTATGTATGTATGTATGTATGTATGTATGTATGTATGTATGTATGTATGTATGTATGTATGTATGTATGTATGTATGTATGTATGTATGTATGTATGTATGTATGTATGTATGTATGTATGTATGTATGTATGTATGTATGTATGTATGTATGTATGTATGTATGTATGTATGTATGTATGTATGTATGTATGTATGTATGTATGTATGTATGTATGTACGTACTGTATGTACTGTATGTATGTATGAGAAGCCCGAGAATACTTCGCAGAAAGCCCGAGCCCGGCCCGGGCCCGCGTCAAAAAACCCGAGCCTGGCCCGGGCCCGGGTCAAAAAGCACACGCCATGCCCGAGCCCGGCCCGAGCCCGTGAAAAAACTGCTCTATCCGGCCCGGCCCGGCCCGTGGGCCGGGCCGGGCCCGGGCTTTCGGGTAAGCCCGAGCCCGTGCAGTGCTCTAGTCCCAGCTATAACGCAGCACGATTTCAAAAAAGAGGGACGGCGTTACCCGAATCAAACCTAGCGCGTATTGTTTCCATTGCAGTGTAGTAGCTGCCAGTAATTTTTTCGTTGCTCAGATTTAATTAGCTAATTGTAAATAATTATCTAACCCCAAAAGCACTGCCCTAATTATCAAAGTGCCAGTGAGAAAATTGTAGAGCGACATGAAAAACTCCCGATACAGCTTTTTGTTGCTCAATACGTGCCACATGAGTGTGTTTTTCCATGCATGAAGGATGCCCGCGGACACACGCAAAGTGCCTCGAGCGACCAGTCGCGCGGCAATTCTGAACAACACAGCGCGCACAATGCTATAGCCCTCCGTGTCCCTAGACTCTGTACTAATCGCTGATCGCTTTCACAATAGCGTCTGCGCGGCCGCGCTCAGCCGCGTCATACTCAGACGCCACGGGCGTAGAACGCCGTACAACTCCCCCCCCCCCCCCCCCCCCCTCCTATCCCTCGGTGCTTTGCGCGAGCTGGAAGACGGCTTGCTTCCTCGCTATCTTCCTCCCTGGCGCGCGCGAGATCAAGCCACCATCTTCGGCTCTCCCTCGCAAGCTTTCACTCGCAACTACCGCACACGGCATACGGCCACGGCGTTATCACAATAAGGCTTTATACGGAACATCACGGCAACGGAAATGCGCCTGCAGTGCCCATGTAATTGCTATCGCTGTAAAAGAAAAGCTTGGGGCACACGCAGCCCAAGGACCAGCCGTCGTATTCTTCTATAGTTTTCATTTTTGGCGGCTCTTTGGCGTCTATTTATTCAAAGGAAAAAAAAGGAACGTGGAAATTTGATTCCAGGAACTCAGTTGTAATCGAAAACAAATAGGCAAAGCAAATTTGCCAGAAAGCTAAGACGGTGATCGCCTTACAGCTATCATCCGCGATTCGCTTCGATGCGTGATGTCCGGTGACGTCTAAGTCACGCGGCATCTGAGAACCATTCAATCTTTGTCAATTCCTTATTTCCGCCCACTCCGCCGTTCGCTACGACGAAATCATAGCGGGATGGGTGTTGTTGTTGTTGTTGTTGTTTATTCATACTGTCAACCCAATTAAGGGCCTTTACAGAAGTGAAAAAAATAGAAGAAAAGATACAAAATTCTGCTACATCCCGAGCAAAAAAAAATTACAAGGCAGTATAACGGCAGTATCTATAAAAAGTGACATGCAGTAAACAAAGGTAAAATAACTTGTTTTATGCGCACCAGAAACAAAGATACATGCTAAGACACATTCATGTCAGAGAAGATAACATTCTCTAAACCAGCAGTAAAATCACTCACGGAGGAAGATGTGACAACTGAATTTGGTAATTTATTCCATTCCTTAATCACCCTGGGAAAAAAAGCTATACTTGAATGCATCATTTCGTGTAACTGGCGGCTGTATGTATAAGCTGTGCCTGTGTCTGAAGCGTTGATCCGGTGAAATTACGCATTGTTCAGATAAAGTTATTTTAACGTGGTTATGAATAATTAAAAACAAAAATTTTAATCGGTCAAACTTCGTTCTTAATTCTAACGCGGAAAGGTTTGCACGACTGCATAGTTCAGTAAGAGAGTGCACGCGCTGATATTTATTAAATATAAATCTAGAAGCCAGTCGTTGAACTCTGTCCAATTTATGATGGTTAGCAGCAGTGTGTAGGTTCCATACTATCCTAGCCTATTCAATGATTGGCCATATTAGTATCTTATACGCCAGGCTTTTCACTTCACGAGTTGCGCTATACAATCTTCACCTGAGGCCCCAAATAACTTTATTTGCCCTTCGACAAACTTCATTGATGTGAATGTTCCACCTCAAGTCTGAAGTAAATATTATTCCTAAATATTTATATTCTGTTACTCTTATTAGTTCATGGGGATCGATACTGTATTATACATCAGGGGCGTCTTTTTCCTTGTTATAGTCATACAAGCTTATTTTACTGGTTTAGTGCATCCCTAGCCCGGATCTGTGCAGACATAGTGCTGCGGAACGTCAAGGTAGGAATGCTCGCTGTTGGTTAACACGGATTAAAGCGTGTTCGCGAGGCGGATGGTACATGGCTTCGAAAACAAACGATGCTAACAACGCGACTTAGCGCCATTTGCTTTTTAATGGTAACACGAATGTTCGCCTACTCTGCCATCTTTCTATTTTGTTCTAAGTAGTTCACTGGTGCACGTTCGGCGTCTAATGTCCCAAAAACAATTTTTTTCTCGAATAGCGACTGCATTATCAAAAGTACTGCATAACCGCATCGCCGTAGGGCACTGTGACCTTACTATTCCGTGTGTCGCCACTACTGTGGGCCAAGTTCTTCAAAAGAATCGGCTACGAGGTACGACAATGCCACCAACAGTTTTTTACCAGTCGCCTTGTACACGCTGGTGAATTCTTCTGCTTATGATTTATCATCTGGTTAGTCAATAATTGCCTCAATTCATAATGACTTGCATAAAATCCTAGGCTCGATTATCGAAATGCACATCGCATTCGAAAACATCCGATCCAACAGTTTCGAACTCACTGCATTTTCCCCAGCCAATGGGCATTTAGGTGCCGTTTGGCTGCTATACAGACGCCAGTTTTTTCGCTCAATGGGCAATTTGATGCTTTCGCATGAAAAATTGCTGCAGTTGAAAAAGCACCCTGTATAATGTCGCGTTTCGAATATGTAAAGCGGACCGATCTTTCAATGAAACAATTAATGCACGAAATTCGTCGGCTTCTTGCATTTCCCTAAATTTCTTTATTTATACCACAACATAATTAGGAAGCTGGCATGTGCCAGAGGTAACTAGCGGCTTATATAACGCATAATCGCGACCAAAAAAGTAACCCTAAGACCACGCTTGTGTTCTGCAGAACAAACCTACTACAAGTGATAAATTGTAACCTGTACGTATTACGAGATCTTATGCCTGTCGCCAATGCATGCATGTCTAAAATTTCCCTCTCGTTTAGGATTCAATGGTTTTTTTTTTAATTTTGCAAATTTCTTGTATTTGGTCAACTTCATTTTGTTGCTAATGGGTCTCTGCTCATTCTTGCACAATCATCCACCGTGAGTATGTGCCACGGAAACAAGGAGTTCAGAATGCTCAAATGCGTATAGCCGTGGAAAGTACCGATATGAACCGAAAGCAGCCAGAATGCTGGAACGCTATCTGCTTTGAGTACGGTGCTCTGCAGTTTTGTGACGTGCACTTGAGCGCACGTGTTTTCTTATGAGGCTGGTAAATTATGGCAACATTGGCACTGAGCATCGTGGTGATGTTGACTGATTAGCCTTGACTTCTATGAGATGCCACTTAGGCTAAATTTTTTTAAATTATGGGGTTTTACGTGCCAAAACCTACGATCAGAGAGCAACGGGGTGGGAAAGGCAAGGAGGTTAACCCGAGAAGATTCTGGTTTGCTACCCTGTACTGGGGGAAGGGTAAGAGGGAAATGAACTGCGGAAGGAATAGGGGAGAAAAAAAAAGCAGTCACGAAAGAAAAAATAAAAACAATAAAAAAGTAGACGAGGTTGGAAAGGTCCGTGAGAACTATAGCCTCTCAGCAAGTCCACTCGAACGCAAAAACTTTCCTTGACTGATTTGTTGTGTGACGAGTGCATAGGACGAGTTCCAGGAGTGTCTGCTCCGAAAGCGGCCGGTCGCCAAGACGCGCCAGCGCGGTCGCGAGTGACTGCCTGTGTGCGCTGTATCGGGGACAATGACAGAGTACATGTTCGATAGTCAGCTGAGGAGAAGCTAAGAAGAAGCACTGCACGCTTGATACGATGTCAAAGTGTGATAGGCAGCGAAGCTTCCAGGTGTGGATGTTACGCTAGTTTTCTGTCATAATTTGAGAGTACTGATAGTCACGGCTTCTTACTGCATTTCTTTTTCAGGGCTACTTTAATAGCTCTCCGTGCCCTCGACAGTGATCCTATGTGAAGGGAGCGCGCGTTTCGTCGTCGGTTGGCACTTCATGACATCGTCGACCAGCCCCTTGAGACGGTACAGGCTGGCTGGCCGGGGAGCTGATATTGAGCTCATGCGCGGCATTAGAACGGCAGCAGCAACCGTGTGAACCCGGTGAACTTACGGGTGCAGTGCCCCTTGCCTTTAGGCCATACGAACTATATATTATGAATTTTTTTTCATTTCAGAAATTAGTATGGAAATAAAGACAACTTGTAGAACTGTAATAGGGTGGTGGTGGTGATGTATACAGGAGGGGTGAGCCTGGCCGACCTGGCCAGCAAATGCTCCGACTCAGCGTCTATTTCTGCGCCAAATGTCACCATGTGTTCATCAGTCCTGCTCTCGCAGAAATGTGAGCAGAATGCGTAACACACTTTCATTTCAATTCTTTTGACGGTGGTGCGGTGTACGGGCCAGCGCGGTTGAGCTTGTCGGCACAATAGCAGACGCCCGAAAAAGGAAGCTGCCGAATAGGGGTGTGAAGCGATTTGCCGCAAGAATATAGCCTCGACTACATATTCATGATGTGCGATCAAGCCATCAGTTGACCGCACTTCTTTCATTTCTTGTCGTTTAATCTGAGCTTTGTTTGTTACCTCCTCGCTCTCATACGAGGCCGTAAGTTAAATGCGCTGCCACTTCAGTTGCACTCTTATCTCAGCGTAAAATTTTTTGGCTAAGAAATTGCGTACCAACAGCGCAGCTTAGTGAATTCCGCCCCTCCTTCGTAAAAATTAATCATCGCATAAGCATTTTCGCACTTCCGCAACAGTCCATATAGTTCGCGAAATACGTCGCTGGTTCGTTTTTTTTTCCAATGTCTTCGGAATTTCTCGCAGCATTTTTACAAGTACTCATTCCTACAAATGTAAGAGGTGTCGATTGAAGATTTCCTTGCTAACACTGAAAGCTGCCACACATAGAGACTTCACGCCGTACGAAGCACAGTGGTGTTAAATGAGACAACAATTTTGGATTTCACGTGCATAGATCTATCTCGAGCACTCTTGTTCCAAGTATGCAAACATTCAACGGAACTCGGTGCGTATTGAGTTCCGGATTTGTCGATACATTTAAATGCACATAGCTACTTGCAGTGCGCCGCCTTTTTGTGTCCTCGGCTGTGAGCTATTGCGCTAAACACCAAATGCCTGTATCGATACAGAAAAGACTTAAAGAACGCATCGTAAGAGAAAACTCCAGCAAACCAATATGCTGGACATACAAGTAAGATCAGCTAGGCAATGGCAAAAAGCACTTGCGAACGCAAAGCGTTGTCGAGTCGGCCCCAGCTGCAAGAGCAAGGAACAACGTAGGTACGGGAAACCATAGAACACCACGCATTAAGGACCGCTGCGTTTGTTTCGTTTTCGTCTCTACTCTGTGCGTGCATCCATATTGTACTAAATACAAGACACAACTAGGACGTCCCTGTTAGCCACGCATACCTTGTGGAACGTCGTTGTTCGCCACCAACAAGGCGCCCAGGTGCCGGTGAGTACTGATGAAGAATTGCTGAAGGCCACGAATGGGGACACCCCCGGAGGCTCGTGGCATGGCCCCTGGAGCGATGTTCGACAACGCAAGATCCTTCGCTTCGTCGCAAACTGTCCAGAGAAAAAAAATATTCAGAAAGCTTATCTTAATTACTCCTGCTCTGAGCTGTTTGATTCCGCAAAACATCACAATGTCAAAGTTGACACCCAGATCTTCGTAGTAACAATATTCCTTGCTACGCACAGACTGTCGCGCCCGTCCGTTACAGTATACTGCCATCGGGGGTCTGCAATGTATAAAAATAGACTCAACTACACGCAAAGTGTGTATGTGGAGCCCAAATACACCAAATAAAGCCCTAATACACGCAAATACACGCAAAGCGTGTATGTGGATTCCGGGCCAATTTCAATGCACCGATACTTGGTTAAGGAGAAGCGGAAGCGGTGAGTGCACCCTGCTCCTAAGTGTGTATTTTCGCAAGTGCCTGAGTTCGATTTCCGTTCGCACTGGTGGACAATTAATATATATATATGGCGATGACGTCGTGCTCGTGAAGAGGTGGGCATACCAGACAATTTCGAACAATGCGCCATAGAGTAAACTCGGCCTGTAGCTGTTTTGGGGCAATAAAGGAGCTACTGTACGAACTAGTTGGTTTTACATTTTAATGCAAGTAGCCACAGATAAGTCTTAAAGAAAGCGCCGTAAGCACTTCAGCAGCAACAGGCGTGGAATAAAAGGACTCATTGCTGTCGTCATATTCATAAAGTGAAAACGCAAGGTCATGGCAGGTAGCCTCGTCGGCCACACTTTGCGCGGTGGCGGGGTGACTCATAAAAACGAAAAGTGAGAGTGTTCCTCATACTGTCTACACACCACTTGAACATTCTTTTTTTTTTCATTCTGCGTTTAGAAAATGTGGAAAGCGGGAAAATGTGGGAAATTTTTATAGGCTTATCGTGATGCATATCACTCGCTGTTTGCTCCTGGAGCCGCGACTGATGCAGGGAGTCATCGTTAAATTTTAATCAGGCCGTTATTGTTCCTGGATGTACTACACGAAGGATTAAGGTAAACATTTATGACGGTGGTGAAGGCAGAGGAGTGGTGGCTTTGTCTTCTTCGCACTTTGCCGCTGTATCGCGCAAAGTGGTGCCGACGAGGCAGTTTCTACGTGGCCGGTTGTTTTCTTACGAGAAAGCTGACCAAAATAATAAACTGGGCAATATTACAAATAAAATACTAATTAAAGTAATAAAAATTTTGGGGACAGCTGAGGGATAAAATAGCTGGACTAGCTAAAATCGCTTTTATTTAAAAAAATAACCAGGTTAACATTGAGCAGTTCCATTTAAACCAAAAAGAGGTCCGCAGAAATGCTTTCCTACGATTATAGTTTTAACCGATATGCGATATGCTAAGCGATATGCGTAAGCTAAAGGTAGGTTGACAAAAAGTTAAAACAAGATCGGCTTGCAGTTGCTAGCCAACATGCGCATCAAATAAGAGCGTGAGAAAGGTAAGGTCTCCTGCCACTCCAAAATACTATCATCATCGTCTACCTATATATGCCCACTAATGGATGCCGGCCTCGGCCAGCTATATCCCCTTTCCCGGCCTTGTACAACCTCACAACATCTCATGCCTACAAGTATTCTAATTCCACTCCTTACCTCCCATACGATACCCGTTATCTGTCCTTACGCATTACATGTCGTGCGCAACTAGCTTCTTCCTCTGAATGTCAGCTATGAAATACCAGCTGCCCTCATTAGCTCTCCAATCTGCACAGCTGTCTACCGGTCCCTTAACGTCAGGTCAATCACGTCTTCCTCCATCGCTCGTTGTGCCATTCTCAACTTGCGCGCCCAAGAGATGTTTGCTCTTTTCGGTCGGTTGTGAATGACGCTTCCACCACAACAATATTCCGGGAGGGGCCACCTACAGAGAAAGGTGGAGTCCTATAGCTTTGGTAACTGGTGTCATCGCGTTGTGGAGAAAATTCGATGCTGCTAACGTGGGCTCCTATCTACCTTGTCGCTTTTTATTTTGTTTGATGGAGTTCTGTACCCTACAACGTTACAAATAACGTTTCATTATATTTCTGTTTAAATATTGGGTGTACTGTTCCCCCATAGCAAGGATAAGTTCCCTAGCTATTGGCCACTTCTTAATAGCTTTGGTATTCTACGCAATATATGCAACTACATCATGACAAAGAAGGATGTGTAGTCATAACACGTTTCAACGTCAACAAAACAAGTGACCCAGACATCGGACAAACAAATCTTAGATTCATCTTTGGGTTGATATATCTGTAAGCGATGGTAATTTAAGCGTCACTCAGCATGTAATGTTATGTAGGAACGCACCGATAGACAGATATACAGAGTGTTTCGGCGAACACTTTAAAAAATTTTTGAAGGTTGTCTGTGGCAACGTGCGCTCTTGGTTCATGAGGTTGTCTACTAGAAGTGGCGGATATTATTTGCAAAAATGTTGACATGCATAATCGACTAATTAACAAAAATTCAGTAATTAAGTTTTCCAGTAATTACCTTATGGCCCATATTGCAATTTACAAATTCCAGCCGTGGAGTTCACAAGGCGAATCCAGTTCAAACGAATTCACAGGATGCCAGTTTCCATATATCAATTCCCGAACTTTGCAGGGAAATGCATTGGCGTTCCAGTTACTTTGGTGCTTCAATGCGTAAAACGACGTTTTGTTGAGAACGTAAATGGAACGCCAATGCATTTCCCTGCGAAGCTCGGCAATTGATAGTTATATTAACCGTTCGGGCCATCCAAGCAGCCACGAATGCAAAACGGCGGCCACGTTCCATCTCACTGCAGCCCACTTAGTGTGGCAGGCCGCAACTTTTGTATGCAGTGGCCGTACCGCAACCCTCCGGGAATAGCTGCTCTCCGCAGCTGCCGAAAGGTGGCGACACAAGTTCGCGTTAGCGCCGTCTTCGCAATAGTTAGCATTCCCATCAAAGAAGCCCGACTTGTGATTTCTTATTAAAGAGGCAAGTCAATGAGCCAAAAATTACGTTGAGCGATGTACACTGGCAAAAAGTGCTGCAGTAAAATACAGGAAATTTCTTGGCAGTCCTATTACCACGCATTTGAGCGTCAATATGACGGCATGCCCTCATTTTGTTAAGGCGTGTACACCGCGACAAACTGCACACAGCAACTGGCCAATCAAATCTTTATTATCGCGAAGAATTGCCATTTTTACATACGGTATTCGCGATAGAAATGAGACAGAAATGTCTTGTCGGGAGGGCGACAATATCTAGTCAAAATTGATAATGGCTAATAAAATGGTAATGGCTAATCAAATTGAGTAAATTAGTTTTTACAATCTCCACTCTAAAATGCGATCTTTCTGCGAAACTTGAGAAAAAACAGCGCAGCGCTAAGCGCATTTTCTTTATCTTTTTTCATTGATGGGAAGCGATATACGCAGGTCGTTGTAAGTAAGACACATAGCTATGCCAACTGTCTAGTGCACCTACGCTAACTAGCGGGCAGACGCAGTCTCGAACCGATAAAGAAAAAGCGCTGGGTAAGAGGTGGAACGGGGCATCATGTAGATGAGCATGGATGGGCTGACACAGAGCTAAACCAGTGCATGATACGTGAGAACTCACTGGTGAAATTGGGCAACCTTGGGGAGCCGGCCTGCGCGCAATGGGTCAGACCGTGTTCTCTTCTCGCGCAGACACCACGCGCTGACCACACACGTGAACGTGCCCCCCCCCCCCCCCCCAAAAAAAAAAAAAAAAAAAAAACGAAAAAAAAAACGGCTACTGCGATGCTAAACCTGAAAAAAGGATGCGTGTTGAATGTTGCGTACGCACTCACAGGTACCCGTTAATGCTTTCACGACAGACATAATGCAGTGCATCCGCGTCAAAATCATGACAGCACGAGGACGCCAACTGTGACGGCAGAGACACGCCTCAAGCGTTCGTTAATTCCTATGGCAATAAAAGTGGCGCTGGAGACCAGCGAGAAAACGCTGTCTCCTGAAATACGCCAATGTTGTGGCGGAGGAGAGACGGTTGAATGACCAACGTTTATAGATACTTTTTGTATCTATGAACGTTGTGAATGCAGTGCGATGCGCGCTAGGCCTAGTACCTTGCGTAACCGCTATCTGCAGCAGATTGTCCACACACACAGCGTCGTACGGGGAGCGGAGCATCGTGAAGATGAGTACGGATAAGAAAACATAAAGGTAAGCGAGTGCAAATTACGTAAGAACTCACCGAGACCCGCGTGAACTTGGCGATGAGCCGGGCTGTGCGCTCTCGGTCCGATCGTCTGTTCGGTCCTCGCGCTGGGACCTCGAGCTGATCTCACGTGAATCGCGCTCTGATAGATGACGATGATAGCGATGTTCACCTGAAAAATATAGAGCGCGTATAACGCCACCTACGCACGGTCGCGTACCCACAGATGCTTTGAGTATTAAAATTTATGCAGATCTCACACACTGTGGGAATCGGTGTACGCGAAGCTTTCGTGATCCAGTAAGGCGAAACTGCGCATTACCACAAGACGACAAGAGACGCGCTGGACATGTAATGACCGACGATGCCCTCAACCACCATAGTAGAACTTGCAGGGGAATTGCAACTTTTCTTCAGAATTAAAACGTGTTGAATCAGATGGCACCCTTTGCTCGACCTTGTAGAAACGCGCCTGAGTACTAAGCCCCGTATTCAGAAATGCATCTTAACTTAAAGCCCATGCTTGACATGATATAAAGGACGCCTGGCGTGATTGTGCTTAAGACGCTCATTGCGTTTCTGTTGGTATGTTCACGACAGGCGTCACTTAAGTCAAGTCAAGCGTGGGCTTCAAGTAAAGATTCATTTCTGAGTACATAGAGACGCACAGCAAATTTCGGCGACAAATGCGTTCGGAAACTTCCCTATTCATCATCATCAAGAAAATGTGCGCGCTAACTTTTACAGCGAAGCTGTATATGGCTAGGTTCTAGCGGATCGCGTCCACGGACAAAACGACGCGTACACTGGGGCCGTTCCTGGTGATGTGCAGAAAGGTTCCAAGCTCCATGGAGCTTGGAGCCGCCTTTCGGCCCTTCGGCCCTTCGGCAGCTGCGGAGAGCAGCTGTTTCGGAAGGTTTGCGGTACGACCACGTATAATCGGCATCTTCAACACCTGAGCGAACTGATCGAAGCTACCTTCACCGCCCAATACGAGCGGCTTTCACTCACACACGCTTGCCGAGCGGTACTGCAGCAAGTTGGGATCTGACCAATGAGGGCGGCCCACAATTATATTGACCTTACACCGGAATATCGTCAAAACCTCCGCATCCCTCCCATTCCCAAACGGATGCACCCGGAACAACACGCCGAGAGACAGGCCGACTATGCACGTCAATTCGAGAACGGATGTCACGTACACGGACGCCTCTTACCATCGCTCGAAACTAGAGATGGTGGCGGTAGCGCTCACCCCGCACCGTAGCTGGTACACAGCCTGCAGCATTGTCAGAGCAAAACAGTCACTGCAGCAGAGGAGGTTGCCATTGCGCTTGCGCTAACTGATCCTATTATCAAAGACATCAGTGATTCTCAACAGGCGATCCACAACTACGACGCCAGCCGTATCCCTTGCCAGGCTACACACATTCTACTTTCTACTCGCCCTCCTCTACATCCCGCTTACTCCTGTGGGCTCCAGCCCACAGTCGCTTAGCGGGAACACCTAGGTGCATACACTTGATCGAGATCCTAAAGCTGCTGAGCCGCGTGTGGGATCCACCACCCCGCTTCCCCGGACACCACTGTCTGGCGCGTTTCGTAACTATTTTTAAGTAAGCTCTGTCTTTATCTAGTCTTTATCCATAATGCTATCCGACTGCAGTCAAATCATCAGTAATAGGCCAGTACTAGCCTCAGTACAGGCCAAGTGTGTCTGTACCCAGCGGTAAATAAAATTGGTTATATAGGAGCAGGTTGCAGGGTTGCCTACTAACATATCGCGGCATCTGCTCCTTGGTGCGGCGACACATGCACTATACTCTTCCACATCTCGTGGAGCTGCGGGGAAAACCTCAACAATTAAAGACTCCTAGCACGTCATTTGAGCGGTGGGAGGTACGGCTGACCGACGATAGCCTAGCAGGCCAAGAAGCTCTCTCCCAGCAAGTTCGTCGAGCAGCCATGGCCAGTGGAGTCCTGGAATGAGGACACCACACACTCGGCCTCAAGAGAAACGACCTCGATGGTTGAAATAAATGTTTTCGCTCTCTCTTCAGCAAAATCATTTTATGCTAACACCAACCTTTACACGTAATATCATCGACACCATCTTTCGAAGTATTGGTGATCGAGATAGAGAGAGAGAGAGAGAATAAACATCTTTATTACGTAAAACAAGCTTTGGACAGGCGTCCTCATTTCGGAATGCCTTGAGCTCGGATGGCGTCCTGGCCCTTGCAATCAGCCGTTGCTGATCTTCGAGGTCGGAGCGGGCCTAGGCTTTCTCCCAAAGTTCGTTGGTTTGGGTTTGATAAAGGTACGGAAGATGTAATGGTGCCTGTCTGCAACCCCCTACTATGTGCCTGAAGGACCCGGGTACTTCGCAGAGGCGACATTGCGGAGAGAATTGTGTAGGGGCTATGAGGTGATTTCTGGTTGGGTGGGGGAAAGTATTAAATTGTGTAATGAAGCAGACGCGCCTCGTGTTGTTGACGACGACGACGACCCGTGCTGTGATCGCAAGAGAGCTCTGGCTGTTCGCTCTGTTGCTAGGCTGCTGCTAGACTAATTATCACCTTTAATTAAATATCATGAGACTTGTAGAGCTCGGAGACGTCCTGACCAGCCCAGTCAGGACGTCTAGGACTACTTTAATGAACGTCCAACGTGGCGAACTAGTATACTTTCTCCTTCAGAGGAAAACGAAAGGTCAGACTTCAGTGTGGTACTCGTGTCATCTCCTCGACTGAACAATCGCAGCGGCTTACAATGGCCATCCGAAACGGTCGCAGCTGGTTGACCTGGAGCATTGGTGAGGCAGCTAAGTGGATGGAAAAGTGTGGGCCAGTTTGGCCGTTGTGTCACCGACCGAAAAGTCTTTGCTGTCTATGGGGGAGACTTGAATACTTTCTTTCACCCTCGGCATCGCCCACCACTGGGCGCACAATCCGGTGTAGCTGGGGATGTAGACTCTACGGTTTAGTGACAGAAAACCACTCTGGGGTAATGGCCAGGAACCAGGTAATCATCATCATCATCTTTATCATAAGCTTATCTTTATGTCCACTTCAGGACAAACGCCTTTCCCAGCGATCTCCAATTATCCCCGTCTTGCGCTAGCTGATTCCAACTTGCGCCTGGAAATTTCTTAATTTCATCGCGTCACTTGATTTTCTGGCGTCCTCGACTGCGCTTCCCTTCCCTTCCCTTGGCATCCATTCCATAGATCTAACAGTCAACCGGCTTTCTGCCCTACACAATACGTGCCCTGCCCAGCTTCATATTATAAAGCTAAGTTTCCTTTGCCTCTTGCCTACGATTTTACACTACTACTACTGCTACCACTACTACTGCTACTGTTATACTGCTACTACTGCTTGCTGCTGCTACTGTTAATGCCGCTGCTTTCTGCTGCTGCTGCTGGCTGCTGCTTTGCTGGTTGCTGCTGCTGCTATCTCGCATGTCACGTCGGGGGATGGTTGAGAACGTGCATTATTCTACACGGTAGGGGGGCGGGAGATGCGTCTGTGAGCCCTTTCCAGCGAGAACTACGTGGGCGTCGCCACAATGCCCTCCGGAACTGTCTCGTTGCGGTCACAATGCCCTGTGTAACTCCCTGGCCATCCGCACAACACCCTGTAATTATTCGTTAGCACCCCGCAAAAAGCATTGCAGAAGCTGCAGCGCTTACTTTTGTACTCACTTGCAACAGCCCAGAGGGTACATAGTATAGTCGAAATAGCAGACAGAGAATGCGCAAAACCAACGCGCCGACGAAACGGGTAAATAATAGCTACTCTTAACTCGTGGCAGCTTGCACATATGGGATGAACCCGGGAGAAGGGAAAGGCGCCGTCACAAAGCGTGCTTTGTTTGAGGACTCTTGAATAAAAGAAACGCTAATACTAAACATGGTAACTGTTTCGGACAAACTGTAAAAATTTAAATTGAAAGTATAATGCGGCACGTTTCTGCTATTTCTGAAAAATTAACTCCGTGCAAGTTTGTACATGCAAACAACTGACGCAAGGCGTGCAGACGCAAGCCACACTAAAGCACGAACACGTCAGGAGGATAACACGCCAACAGGCTGTCTAGCAAATCAACACTTCAACCGCGATGCGATGCTCCCGTGGGAGGGAATGACAGTGCTTACTTTCTCGCAGAGCTTTGTTACATCGATTCCTACAGTGCGCGGGATCGGCATAGCTTTTTTATTTTAATGTTAACTAGAACTAACACATGGGGCAGAAACTTGGATGTGAACAAAGAAGCTCGAGAACAAGTTAAGGACCGCACAAAGAGCGACGGAACGAAAAATGTTAGGCCTAACGTTAAGAGACAGGAAGAGAGTGGTTTGGATCAGAAAGCAAACGGGGATAACAGTTATTTTAGTTGACATTAAGTGGAAAAAATGGAGGTGGGCAGGTCGTGTAATGCGTATATAGGACGGATAACCGGTGGGCCATTATAGAGGTACAGATCTAATGGATACCAAGAGAAGGGAAGCGCAGTCGAGGACTGCAGAAAACTAGGTGGGGTGATGAAGTTAGCAAATTTGCAGGCGCACGTTGGAATCAGCTAGCGCAAGGCAGGGGTAATTGGAGATCGCAGGGAGAGGCCTTCGTCCTGCAGTGAACATAAATGTAGGCTGATGATGATGGTGGTGATGATGATGATGATGAGAACATCGGATATCAATGTTTCCTTTCTGATCCACACCGCTCTCTTCCTGTCTCTTAACGAGGCCTAACATGTTTCTTTCCATCGCTCTTTGCGCGGAGCTTAACTTCTATATGTTAGCACTGGCAGAAGGCAATGATAGTATATTCTTGTTTTCAACGACAGTGCTAAGCTCCTAGCCCTGATTTGGTAATGCCACCAATCCATGCACACCATATGCACACCAATCCATTTTTATTCTTGTGTAAATTTCCCTGTAATGATCAGGGTCTCCAGTGAGTAATTCATCTAGATAAGCGCACTCCTGCAGACTCTAGAGGGTGACTGGCGGTCGTGATTACTACTGTTCTTGCAGACTACTGAACATTACTTTGTCTTGTGCCATAAAAATAGTTAGGCCTACTAGTAGATATGTTGGTCAGGATCAAGAGAGGTATAGTGAGATAATTGTCCTAGGAAAATGAATGATTTAAAAAAACAATTCGGTTTAAAATAATCAATTCGGTTCAAAGAAAAGAAAGTTTTTCATTTGGAATTTTTTTGTATAGGAACACTTCGATACCGCCTTTCTATTTAGTCAATTACACGAGAAAAAAGGCTGTCTTTGGTGCGACCGAACGTTTTCTGGGAACTAAAACGAATTCTTTGCCGAGCCGTCACTCGCGCCTGCCTGTAGATATACAGCGTGCTCGACGTATTTCAGAACGCCGCTTCTGTTCAGCTTATGCGTTATCGACCCCATTCTCTCGATCACTAAGGCCCTTGCCACCTTTTGAAGGACATTAGTTTCAAGGTAACAGCTTCTAGCCTCATAGAGGTAGGGTTATCTTAAACCTCTCAGATATGATACAGAGGTAAAGCCGTAAGCTATCGCAGTCATCGCACACGTCGGTCACAGCGGCGTTATAATCGCCGCTTTCTCAAATATGGCACAATCGCTTGTTTTATGGTGATACACAAGCTCAGTTGTCATCGGTGACAAAGAAATAATCACTGCTATTAGTCAGACATCATTCAGCTGGTAGTGTTTCTGCGACAGGTGGTGGCCATCTCGAGTGAAGAACAATCGATATGGTGCAGTGTTCAATAATGGCCATTGTGAAGCAGCTTCGAGGTGGTAGAGTCAAAAATGAAAGCTTTCAGGGCACTACTTTAATACTCACCAGTCCTAAGTAACAGACCTGCTTCTTGCCACAGCTCTTGCAAGCGTGAACAGTGGCTGACCGAGGACATCCGAGGCAGCCACGTGACCGCTAATGTCGCCATCGATAGCATTGGCGGATATATTCTAGCGAGCAAGGAGTCGATAGGGGCTGTTGCTGTGGACCAACAGGAGCTTTAAAAATGGCCAGGAGATTTATTGCTGCCGTAGCAAAATAGTAATCAAAGAAAAGGGTGGCGGCTTAGGGCCGTACTAATTATGCAATCAGTCGTCCCTCCTGAACCTTGGCTAGCGAGAGGAAAACTTGCTCCAGCGTGTTCTCCCCCGCAATGGCGTGCTCGAGAGGAAAATCCTTCTGCAGTAACTCCACCTTGCGGAAGAGCTCACTCCATGGCATGCGCTCCTCCAGGCGATAGCTGAGCACGTTCTGCGGCGGAGACAGTATCAAATTATGCCATTGAACTTGTCGAAACAAGATCCACCGTAATGCAGGGCTTCCTATTATTTTGTTCGCGCAGTGCACTTTAAAGGACTACTCTGGACATTCTCGACCTGTCATTTCAAATGGATACCGTCGAAAAATTTTTGTAGTTAGCCGGGTAGTATACAGGGTGATCAAAGTTAAGTTGACAGGTTTTTTTCTTTCTTTAATAAGGCGCTGAGACGTACGTGAGGACCACCTATACAGTAGGGTTATGTGGCGAGGGGGACAGAAAGTGAGATGATAATTATCACTGTTAGCAGTGCAATTAACAAAAATATTAATAATTAACTTTTGACTGGCTGCAGTAAGCAGGCAAAGTTAGAGGCAGTCATGTTTCTACGGAGTTCCACTGGACAGAATTCTTCTAGCGTATCGGTGCTTTGAGATATCTAACTGGGAAGTTTAATTGCTGTTGGCATAATTAATCTTGCAAGATAGTCACGACGCGACCAATATTGACCGCGCATCTCTCGTCAACACGGAGCACGTTGTAACACAAGCAGACGACACTTGCTGTGGGCCGGAAGTGCTTTTAGTGTAGTGATACGTGTCCTTTCGCATTATCATTCGGTTACTTTCTTTTTTTTATAGAAACAAGTTAACATATCAACTATTACGAACATTTGTTCACCATGATGTTGGAAAAATGATCGATGACGCACCCTGGGCAGCCAATAGGATAGCTCGCCCTACTGACGTCATATGTCTAATCACGTCACTTGGTCAGCCGATTGGAGTGATGCGATCGGTAGCGATGTACCTTTATAAAACCTTATAATAAGTTACACGCTTTACGTGGAGCGCTTAGATGCGTCAATTAAGGATCAGAAGGACCTACTCTAACGCCTCAATTTGTTAGTACAAAATCGTCAAAATCGTTTCAGGGTCCCTTTAACTTTGATCACCCTGTATAGGGCTTGTATTCTCGCGCGGGCGCTAACCGAGTTGCGGGACGCGTTCGTCGCCCGAACCAACCTCATTCATAGCTTATCTTGACGATCCGCCAAACAGCATAAGCGAAGGAGATAGAAAAGATACAACACCATTGTTCTTTGCAGACCTTATTTCGGAAAGCCAAGCCTGCACATACGTCACTATCTCCTCGACATACAAACACTTTGCATGGGTAGCATTCATTTTGTCCTAGCCACATTCAACGCCGTGATCACTGAGTATACTTTTAGCACTGTTTTAAAGAGTACCACAGATCGGGTAAAGACGCGCGCGTCAGATGCAACAATTGTTTCACTTAGGTATGTACCCAGGCGTTCAACACTATGCTGACAGCTATCTTTCATGCATGCACTTCTGATCCAACGGGGACAAACAAAATATTCTTCTTACTTAGGTAGTGTAAGGTTGGGTTAGGCGCATTTCAATTGGGCTTTCTCAGTCTATGTGTATAGAACGTGCTACAATGGAAAACGCTATAGTTGAATCCCGATATAACGAACACAAATATGAAGTGTTATTGGATATAACGAAGTAAACCTAAAACGTTGGTATGCGATACCACAATCTTAAAAAAAGCTTGCACCATTTGGGGTTTATCTTGTGCCACTACAATGATCGTCATCTGTCTTGCACGCCTTTCCTTTCTTTAACACTGCGTGCCCGATACTTCCAGGCGAAGAACGACATGCGCGTCATCAGCGTGACATAGCATTCCGGATAGGAAAGTACCGAGCGCAGAGTTTTCAGGAACAAGAGCGCAAAAAAGGAAGATGACGATTATTGTCGTGGCAAAAGATAAGCCCCAAAAGATGCAAACATATTTTAAGAGTGAAACGTGTAACGAATATATGATTATAACGTACATCGCATATTACAATTGTACGTTCGTGTAGGATCAGTGCCACTCAGATAGCGCAAGGTCTAGACACTCCGATCTATGACGTCATGTTACCTGGCCCGACTGCCATAGAATCTAATGGCGATGCTCCCGCGTAAGTGACAGTGATCTTGACGTCACCGCTTTCGTCACGCTGCAGCCTTGGCAATGGAAATTTCGGGCCACTATAGCATGAAGTCATAGATCAGAGTGTGTAGGCCTGTGCTATGTAAGTGGTATTGGCAGGATGTGATTTTGTTAGAAATAGGTTCCACATACAGAGTCCAAACAAGACACAATGTGAATGATATCCCGCACGAAATATGTGATAGCAGCGTCCCCGCATCTCCGTGAAGCCTCGTTCCGCAGCTTGTCTGTAAAAGAACCGTATATATAGAGTGTGGCTGCTGTATACCTGGTGAGACTCGGTGAGCTTGATGCCAACAAAGTGTCGATTCACTGCCTCCATCAAGTGCTTCGTGGCTTCGGGGTCGGCACCGTGCCTGAGCATGAACTCAAGGCGGTAGCCGCGGCCGTGCTTGGCTCGCAGCTGCTGCAGCGTACCCAGACAGGTGAGCCTGCCGTTGGCCATGATGGCGAAGCGGTCACACGAGAACTCGCACTCGTCCATGCTGCGGCCGCACGAATGGATCAAGGCGACTATTTACCTTTTAGGTTTTGCAGTCAAAACGAGCACTCCCGGATGGAAATGACACACGTTTTTTTTTTTTTTTTTTTCATTTTCGTCTGACGTGGAAACATAGATACGTGCGTGACAATAACCACGCGCTATGAAACACAGGCATCCAAGCCATTCGATCTACGAGGAAACGTGTCGAAAAGTGCCCTCCTCAATTATCGTGAAAACCAACCAGCCAATCGTATGACTAACTTGCTGCGGTATCTCAGTGGTTATGACGTTGCGATGCTGAGAACGAGGTGCATTTTGGGAAATGAAACCCTGGAATTATATATATTTTTCCCGTATGGTTAGTACCAATAAGGCATCCAACAATTTTACATGAAGTTACCATTTGAATTTCAGCAGGTTCCAACGCTTTCCAAGAGTATGACCAGTCGTCTTTTCGACGTATCGTCTGGCAGGTCGGATGGTTTTGACGCATCGCTGTGCTCTTTTGAATCTCGGTGAATACTTTTTTGAAAGCCCGGCGGGAACTTGTTGAAAGCTTGTTTGATGTGTTGTCGGAACCTGTCGTACCATGCTTCAGATAGTTATGTATAAACAGTTCGTAGCCTGAGGCTATCTGTATTAGGCTTTCTACTGACAGCTTTTCTCGCACGAAGTAGAAGTGTTGTGGTTGTGCGGCACCTATAGCACGTGCCAAGAAATATCAGATATAACTAAGCAATTTTTGTGCTGGGTGCGATTTCGTCACAATAGGGTTATAAATAGGTTTGTACGTTTTCGGGTTTTATATGTTTTTTTTTTAAGTTGGGGGGTAAAAAATCGGGTGCTGTTTTTCAAGCTGATAAGCCGGGAGAAATTGTTTTTTTTTATTATTTGTGGAATCATTTCGAAATTCGGACGTTTTCGGGTTAAATTCACAAATGTACTGAGTAATACATTACATTTGTCTTTTTTTGTTTATCCGAGGATATCACGTAGCTCCTTACCACTAACACGTTAAAATTAGGAATACGTTTCAAGCTGGTAATCGGGGGGGCATCAGGGTTTGCTAGCCTACAGAGAACGCCTATAGTCTCTTTTCGTCAGCCGGCCTCCATACGATGTCACGTGAGTTACTAAGAGTTAGGTGCGCTCGTTGGTCCGTTTGTTGAGAGCCGTGTAGCGTCTACAGTGGTGACCACATCTTGTGAGATGAACTATAGGTCACTGGAGTTCACTTAAGCCATCAGGATCGAACTTCGTTGCCCCGAGGCAGGGCAGCTAGCACGTGTGCACCGTTAAATCCGTGCGGCATCAGAAAAGAATAGGTCAATTGGTATGTGGTATTGGAATTCAAGGAGAAACCGGGTTTAACCCGGTTCTCCTGAAACATGTTGGGGGTGTAAAATCGTGTTTCACCCTAAAACGAAGAACCCTAGTTATCAAGAGCGATTACAAAAAAAAAAAAAAATTGAGTTCTATTCGCGCGCCGTTATTGCACGGCAGAAAAGAAAAAAAAAAGAGCTTAAGAGGAGGTCTGATAATCCAGATAGAACAGATCGAAAACGATTGGCGGTTGGCGACGCCATCTTTCTGTTCCCCCCTAGCACTTCTTGACGTCATAAGTTCCGACGCCCCCCTCCCCACTCTCCCATCAGGTCTCCCGACTTTTTCAGCGGTAAATACGGAGTGCATTGGCTTCTAAAGGAACCTAAGATTGAACTTGTGTGGTTTCGAGAAATTTCATTCCGTCACAATTGCCCACTAACAAAAAGCACATTAAATGACGTCAAACTGACGTACCGCACTATAGCTAAAAATACGTAGTGCGGAATAGGTCAAAACCTATGCGAAGCTTGCTCGGCTTGTCCGTTTAGCTACCGGCCGTTCGACGGATCGGGTGGGTCATCACGCGCGAGTTATTTTATGCTTACAAATGGACAAACCACGTAATAATAGCCGGCTCACTTGTGCGAGGCGAACATGATGGCGGTGCGCGTGGTCTTCTTGATTCGCGACACGGCGCGGCCGATCCTGTCTCTCGATATGGCGTCCACTCCCGTGTACGGCTCGTCCAGGAACAGGAGTGGAGGCAAGCCCAAGAGTGCCACGCCCACACACAGCTTGCGTCGAGTGCCGCCACTGCACATCACGTGGTTTACATAGATAGATAGATAGATAGATAGATAGATAGACAGACAGACAGACAGACAGACAGACAGACAGACAGACAGACAGACAGACAGACAGACAGACAGACAGACAGACAGACAGACAGACAGACAGACAGACAGACAGACAGACAGACAGACAGACAGACAGACAGACAGACAGACAGACAGACAGACAGACAGACAGACAGACAGACAGACAGACAGACAGACAGACAGACAGACAGACAGACAGACAGACAGACAGACAGACAGACAGACAGACAGACAGACAGACAGACAGACAGACAGACAGACAGACAGACAGACAGACAGACAGACAGACAGACAGACAGACAGACAGACAGACAGACAGACAGACAGACAGACAGACAGACAGACAGACAGACAGACAGACAGACAGACAGACAGACAGACAGACAGACAGACAGACAGACAGACAGACAGACAGACAGACAGACAGACAGACAGACAGACAGACAGACAGACAGACAGACAGACAGACAGACAGACAGACAGACAGACAGACAGACAGACAGACAGACAGACAGACAGACAGACAGACAGACAGACAGACAGACAGACAGACAGACAGACAGACAGACAGACAGACAGACAGACAGACAGACAGACAGACAGACAGACAGACAGACAGACAGACAGACAGACAGACAGACAGACAGACAGACAGACAGACAGACAGACAGACAGACAGACAGACAGACAGACAGACAGACAGACAGACAGACAGACAGACAGACAGACAGACAGACAGACAGACAGACAGACAGACAGACAGACAGACAGACAGACAGACAGACAGACAGACAGACAGACAGACAGACAGACAGACAGACAGACAGACAGACAGACAGACAGACAGACAGACAGACAGACAGACAGACAGACAGACAGACAGACAGACAGACAGACAGACAGACAGACAGACAGACAGACAGACAGACAGACAGACAGACAGACAGACAGACAGACAGACAGACAGACAGACAGACAGACAGACAGACAGACAGACAGACAGACAGACAGACAGACAGACAGACAGACAGACAGACAGACAGACAGACAGACAGACAGACAGACAGACAGACAGACAACGAAGCCAACAATGAAATCAGAGTAAGTACAGCGGAAATTAAGTGTTTTATTCACCGACATGTAGAAATATTATGTAAGATAACAGGGAGAAAGGCTAGCAGGGAGGATAAAGCAGAGGAGAACTATTTAAATATTTGCACCACAAGCAATCCTCCATACGTGGTGTCGTACGAAGGAGTCTATGGGGTTTTTCCGTCCCTGCCTTTGCTTCCAGTGCGTGCAGTCAGCAAAAGCATGCCGTTAGAGATTAAATTTCGTTATTTCGAGAGAGCTACTGTATAGAGGCGTAGGTGGACGCCTGGTGGCGTCCCACACAATTTAGTATTTTGCCGTACGCGGTCCCCAATGTTTCCAACCTCGCAGCTAATGCCTCGTACTACAGATAGTTTCATTCCATAAATAGATGAATAACCAAAATGACATCAGCTTATTGATTATTTAAGCAATCATTCATTCTTACTAAATTCTTCGCATGCATATCAATATCAATATACGGTACTTTCACAAAGTTCATATCAATTCCTGTAGGAATAATACAGAGAACATGCATCAATATTGGGGAGGATTATGAATTCCTTTAGTAAGCAATAAATTATTGAATGCGTAATGAAGAAGAAGAGCGCATGGACAAGGACAGCCAGATCGTGTTCAATGCCTGCAGTGCAACCAGTGGACCAGCCGGATCGTCAGTGCTTAGCACGAGCTTACGTGAGCAGCTCGGGCAACCAGCTGTTCCTGCTCTGCGTCACCTGACTTCTCGGTTACGAACAGACGCTACCATCTGAACTGTTCAATACACCCCTTTACAAATGAATAAATTCTTTGTTGCTGCACCCTTCGATATGCAATGCAATATTCCCATATATCTCGCTGGTAATATGAAAAAATATATGACATTCCGTAAAGGCCAGTATCAACCTCTTGACAATAAAATGGAAGACTTATAAAATTAAGTGCACTTAAGGATTAACACCAATTGCGTTTAGCTAGAAAAAAAAACAGCTTTAACAGTCGTTTTATGTTCATACTTCTGGCGGAACAGGTCCGATTAGTAGTATTGGAAATCGATGTCCGACAATATTCGATTTTATAATCGGAACCTCAGTGCTCGCACGTCATGTATAGGATCACCCCACAGACGTCAAAGGCTTTTCTCGAGTTCGGGCCTTTTTTTGCGTCTGACGAAGTTCTTGATAGTTGCTAGTTTGGGTTTTTGGTCTTTAAAATGTATTGTAATACTTTCTTTAGCTATGAATAATTAGGTAAACTATCTTTCACGCTGTAAATATTTATGCCGTCACTGCGAGCTGGTACTTCAAAATGGCGTAAAGCGAAACATCTCAAATTGATATTATAACAGTGGCCGTATTGCTACGGCAAACGTTTGATGTACAAATAAAGCATGATTTAGGCTTCATTCTCGGTGTCCGTTAAATGGTTTCTGTCAGGAAGTGTCTTAAAGCGATGCTAATGAGAGGACAAAACGTAAGCCTATACCTGGATAGAGTATTACACTTGAACCTCCTTATAACGAAATGGGGTATGACGAAAGAATGGTTATAGCGAAGTCAATGCAATTCCCCTTTAAATCCCCATAGACATCCGTGCATTTTAAACCTCCTTTTAACGAAATTATTAGACCAACGAATATAACGAACTAAATTAGTCTCCCAAACTGAAAATGCCAGTCGTTGCCCTCCGAGAATATTGCTTTAAGCTGTGCTCCGCACTCGTTCGGCGCGGCAGTTCAAAATTTCCGCATCGAATGCGCCCTCGAGCAACACCGGTGTTTAACCACCACAGCCGCGCGCATGGTGGCAGTGCACGAGCAGCACTTCTTTATAATCTTATCGCACCTCTTTCTCGACGCGGCACGTAGCTAGGGAAGCTAGGCGCATACTCCAAGATCGCAATCTTGGAGGCCACGCCTACCTGCGCCGCGTCACATATCCGTGATGATGCTTGCGTGTGACGTGCTGAAAACTATTGCCTCCACTTCTCTATCTTGGCGGAGTGCCCTGCTGTGCTGACGTAGCTAGGCGTGACTTCCGAGACCGTGTAAAATTAAGAGGACGCTTAAGCTTAAGCTTAAGCGATAGCATAAGGCGATAGCCTTATGCGGAGCCATTCGGATCGCATTTATTTATGAGTAGGCTTCACTGCAATCTACAGCGTGGGAAAGCCAGCTTACAAAGACGAAGCTTACACCGATCCCCTAAACGTGTGGCTGCACTTTTAAACACAAATGGATCGCTGAAAAGACATTTTTACACGGGCAATATAAGCCGTCTTATATCAAAGTGTGTAGGCCCTAGGACCTTTTTTATTTTTTGTTAATTGTTTGCTGTTGCCCCGAGGCACGCTGAATGCTTGTTAGGCTTCGGGGCCACTGCAGCGTTTTTTTATAGCGATAGCAATTATATGGACACTTCAACCAGATTTCTGCCGTCGGCGTCGCCGTCGCGGTGAGGTTCTGTATGAAGTCTAAAGGCGATAAAATCGTCGCCGCGCGCCGTATGCGCGAGTGAAAGCGCGCGGGGGACGCTCGCTATCACGGAGAGCGAACGCACGGCGGAAAGCAAACGCGACCGTCGCGCGAAAGGCCGTGGGGTTATGGGAAGGAGGCGAGGCGACGCTGTGCTGCGGCACCAAATGCTTATCTTGCAACAGGCCGCAAGGGGAACTGGCCACTCAATCTCCAATGCGAAAGCAAGAAAGCGGGAAGGCAGCGCGGGAGGGAGGAGGGGGCACAGCTTCTACTCTGCCAACAACTGCGCTTGTACTGGCTGTGGTTGCGGTCGCCCGCACCGTCTCTTATCTCCACACGGCTCTGACCTTTGTATGCGCTGCGCATTCGCCGCTCAGTTTCCGTTGAAGTGATAGACCGCACGAACCTTCGCCCGCTGCAGCAGCTGCGCTTGCTGCCAGCGTTTTGACAGTCGTTGTCTGCGGTCTTTCAGTGTGATCTATTCATGTTTGCTTGTGCGCACTGACACCACACTTGTTAATTCAGTTAGTAAGCGAATGTGTCCAAGTTTATGCAGCCGATAAAACTACAATCCCTACTCCGAATAGCTCTCTACTAATTTGCTATCGCAATTGATGCTTCGCCTTTCGGGCGACACAGCGACAATTTTTTTTTCACCTTCGCCTCTCAGCGCCACTACCGTTTTACGCTGCCGTAGAGTTACTATATATGGCTTCCGCAGGGAGCCATCTTTACAGTAAATCTACCCTGCCAGGGAGGCGAGCGCCATCTGGATCGGGTTTTCGCAAATAACCTACCCGAGCGCGCCGCTGTTGGTATGGTAGAATTGCTGGAAAAGGGGTTTGTCTGAGTTTCCTCGTAACAGAGTTATGTTTTCTCGTACGTTCAAATTACAATCCGACGCTATCACGTCTGTAGGTTGTAGTCAAGTCGCACTTTATGATTTTTCTGACGGATTTTACTTTGAGAAATTCACTATTTTGTTCAATAGCGCCTTGCGCCACGTGGAGGGCCTGTATGGTCGGAGTGGTTGGGGGTGAACTTATCAGCCACGAACACCGGCGCCACATTTTCTGCGACACGGGGCCCTTAACCCTTTAGGCCCTGGCGTCCTATAAAAAGGACACGAAGAGAAATTATTTTAAATCGTGACACAAATGGTTATCAAACTCAAAAAATAATTTTAGGTATTCTCCATAGACCTCCGCCAGCATAGGCGGCAGTTTCATCATCCTTGTCTTCATCAGAAAGCCCTAGAGGTGAAATCAAAATGGCGGAAAGCAAGACACACGACTGCAGCAGTATCCACGTCTTTTGATAATATTTTGCTCAGTAACTATTGTCTCGGTAGCGATCATAATTTTGTGTGTTGTTTCTGATATGTTTAGGGGTGTATTTATATTAGGAAGTTTTGCCTCTTATTTGCGCATAGCCCACGGCACGCCGGGATCTGCGTGTCCTAAATATAGGACACCAGGGCTTAGTGGTTGTGAAGGCCCTGCAAGAGTTGAATGTACAGTGAGGGCGCTGTTGCTTGTGACAGCTTCCGATTTTTTCTGTTACTATTCCAGGGACGATCAGTCAGCCTGAACTGCTGTATTCAGTGGCAAGGGGACTCCTACAGTGAAATGTCTGTGTATTTATGACGCAAATATGTTGGCTGCACTATAGGAAGTGTGCGTGTAGGAGGTAGAAGACGATGGCCATGAAAGGCAGGTTATACAGTTTGCTTCTGCACTCTTGGGGAGCAGTAATTGCTGCACGGTAGATGAAGAATTCGCTTTCTCTGGCAAAAATACATCCAACAAAGTGACTATCAAGTAGATGGAGGCCATCCAAGTGCAAGCATGAAGGAAGTGTGCGTGTTTGAGGTAGAAGACGATGACAATGAAAACCAGGACACATGTCGGGAACCGAGGGGTCGCAGTGGAGCGCCAGAACAAGAGGACCAGCACACCAGGCTTTTAGAACGGACTAGCGCGTGCCATGCTGGCGCATCGAGCACGCGCCCAACTATTTTCGTCGTCTTTCGCAGCCAGCACCAAGGCGCTGGCCGAGAGCGCCGATCAGTGTCCCCGCGTTGCGGCATCGGTGGGCGCTACACACAGTTTGCTTTTGCAAGCTTGGGGAGTAGTAATTGCTTTACAATGGACGAAGAATTGGCCATCTATGACGAAAATACGTCCAACAAATTGACTATCAATAGGCCATTCAAGTGCAATAATTAACCGTGTATAACGAGCATGAAAAATGTTTTTGAGGCCTTTCACGCAGAAGGACCACTGTGAAATTGCCATCATGCAAGTTTTTCTACGTTTAAATGTGTGACATAGCTGAGAATAACATACAACTTCCAAATACTTCGTATTCCTCTCCACAACCATTAAGCCCTGGTGTCCTATATATAGGACATGACGCCAAATCTTATACTGATGTGGTACTCCAAATATAATAAATATTTTTATGTTTCTTAGGAAGTAGTAAATCAATATCAAACGATGAAAAAAATTTCCGCAGGTTAAAAAAAATTCAGGGCTGAAAGGGTTAAGCTTATCGCGTTAAAACAAGCCCGAGACAGCCAAGTCAAGCCGGCGCGCTCACACAGCGGAGCCGCGAGAAAGCGGCGGACCAGATAATTTCGCTTTCAAGAGCCGCACGCGTTTGTGTCGCTGTGCCAAGGTCTGTCTGCCGTATACTGACTGGTTTCACGACTATAATAGGAAAGAGCCAAGTGGAAAGCGCAAGCGAAAGACCATTGCATAGGAACATAAGAGCGGTATCGTAACGACTGCCGAGTCAGGTACTAAAGAAGTGGCGAGTCGCACACGCCCCCGAGTCTTTTGCAGTTGTTTTATAGAACGTTCACAACATGCGCGGCTGCGTAGAGATTCGCCGGGCCGTGGAGCCACAATCTTGGCATGTTCAAAGTTGTTCGTACGATTGCGCATATCCTGCAGTAAATAATAATAGTCAGTACAGCGAAGTCACAGATGTAACAAAGTAATTTCGGCTTATCCTTCAACTTCGTCGTAACGAGGCTCAAGTTTCTGGTAATGGGTTTATTACTGGAATTTCCCGTCAATCCCCAGGGCTAGCACTTTAGTATGACATCAGCGGCTTCTTAACATCTTTTCGTACTGAATCAATTTAGGGTCTCGTAAAAAAATTTACAACATCCCAATCTTTGACTCTTTGAATGCGTTCCCTCATTACCTACAAAAAGTTAGCTAGGTCCCCAAGCAGATGCCGCCAAAATCCACGACGTTCAAGGCGGCGTCGCTTTACTCCTCTCATTTATCGCGTCTCTTTCGGCTTACGAAGCGTCCTATAACGGTAACAGTAAAAATTTTTTTAACATTCTAAAAGTGCAATTTAAGGTTATTCTCTTTTTTTGAGCATTCCTTTATTACGCAGGTAATAACGTAATTTTAAATGAATAGTCCCGGTCGTCGGGTTGCTCGGCCAAGTACCTGTACAATCCGCAGGGCTTGCTGGCGTGTTCCTTGAGGTCTATGATAGATATGACGCCGTTCACGGTGGCCTCCAGATAGTGTGGGCTCACCCCGCGGAGCCGTGCGATTAGGTACAGAAACTCGTAGGCGTTGAGCTTGTCCAGGAGGCATCCGTTTTGGAAGCAGTAGCTGATCTGGGATTGCCACTGGTGAACAGAGAGAGAAAGCGGGCATAACACGATTAGGCACAGCGGATTCTCCCCACACTTTGAAGCGGTGAAGTGATAGCTGGCGCGAAGTTATAATCAATATTGACACGTGCACATGTTTATCTTTCACCGGTGGCCGCTTTCCACCGGCTAACAAATGTTAAACGTTATCGCTCGGCGCAGGACGCGCCTGTATCGGAAGTTTATAGAACGTTATCGATGCTTCTTTCCGTTGCCTGTTTTCACCGACGCTTAGGTTATCTGATTGTATGACCGACGCGAATTGTCTAGAACTTTCTGGAAGACACGCGGGCATCAGGGATTAATCTGGAACCTTCGATGACTCAGGTATAAAAGTCGATGCGTTTCGCCGCTGATCAGAGATTTCGACGATCGCCGACTGTGTTCGCCGCTTTCGTTGTGCTTCGAGCGTAGCTTGCTTTTGTGGGCACAGGTTCGCCCAATAAAGATTAAGTTTCGTCATACACAGTTTTACGACTGTTTACTTCAGTGCACGGTGTAAGATATATGCTCTTTAGGTGGGGACACTTCTCGCGGCTTGCTTGCTAGACGCGATCGACCAGATAAAGTATACCACGGGCGCGCGTCTATCGGGGCGGTGACGGCAGCGAATACCTATCGGCGGAACGACGCAACTTCAGTTAGAACGCGCGCTTGCCCATGCGTCACTCAATCATTTTGGATTTCCCGCGAACCGCCGGTTGCTATAACAACGGGATATTAAACCAATAAAAAGCTTTCTGTGTTGAAGTTGCGTCGTACTGCCGATAGGTATCCGCTGCCGTCACCGGGCAGATCGGCGCGCGCCTTTGCTACTTCATCTGGTCGATCGAGTCTGGCGAGTGTCCTCACCTAAAGAGTATATATCTTACACCGTGCTTCAGTGTCACCACTACGTGACAAATATGTCGTGCACTGTCTCCAGCGGAGTAAAAATTGGAAGCTCGTGCGATCATACTGCTTTCGAGGAGTAACCTAAATCAGGACGCCCTTCACTATCGAGTCGTCGGCCTGCACTGTTCGGCTCATTCGTTCCCCACTAATGCTCGTGTGTGCTTTAGATTTGTGTGATGATGCTTCGACAGCGGCGTACAGGTGACAAATGGGCGTTGTTTTCGATATACGTTATCGGTTAGCGGCGCAGTAGGCTTAACGCGGGTTTGCTCATGTTTGATGTATTCCTGCCGTGATGGCACCCAAATGTATTTGCGTTAGCGTTAGCGTTTTGCATGCTAAAACACTACCTTGTGCCGCGCAGTGCAACCTTTCTTTGCTTTAGCGTTGCGTCACACGCTAACGCTAACGCAAGTGTTTTACGCTATACTAAAGCTCACTATTTACTTGTGCGTACGCTGACGTAAACAAATCGCCGCCAAATTCACAATCTGGGCTTTCAGGAGCCAGCACTGCGCGCAGTTATTTCGCTTCCCTATAGCCATGAAGTCACTTCGAAGGCAAGGTTCCGTCTCCGAAGACTTCCGAAGTTCTCGATGAAATGTTTGTTTTACGAGCTTCGCGCTTAAACACGTCCGCGCCATTGTTTGATTAAAAAGCCGGCGAGCACTCGAGCATCCGAGAGGAGCGGAGTAGTTTAAACGAGAACGCTATGAAACATCCTTCGCAGTGAAATTTCATGGAGGAAGAAAAGATCTTTGGGCCCCCCAAGCAATTCGGCGAGCTCCAGACGGAGAGTTCAAACGGCTAGCCCGCACCACAGCTAAGACGAGACATTCGCGTTGCACACTCGTACATGTTCTGCGAAGTTTTCTTTATACGTTTCATTACGCTAAATGGTAAAATACCCCGATAGTACATGTGGTATACAAGTGCCTTTCCTACATTTTGCTTGTCGACTCGACGTGACGTGAAGTAGATAAGATGGCTTCCGTCCGCACTGCGACTCACATGCGTCACTGTATCACATCACCTAGGCATGATCGCTCATACCTATCCAAGCCCCCTTTCTCAAAGCAACACTTGAGCGGTATTAAAACTGTGAGGGCCAGCTTGTCATTAGAGGCTCAGCGCCGACTGGTCTGGCGAGCTAAAGGGGCGGCTAAGGCAACACGAATCCTTGACCGAGAACAACTTCCACTGACGTCCCCCGCTATAGCTAGATGAAGCATCTCCGGCCGACGTGGTTTATAATGCGAAATCATTATGCATTATATGGCTCATCAAGCAGAAAACCCGGCAGCGTGGCCGGAGATGCTACAAGAAGTCACGAGGTCACAGAGACATAGTTCCGCGCGTCACGGAGCTGCCACTCGCAACCGTGCGCTCCGATGGCCCACTGCCAAATTGTATTAAGGTGGATTAAGGTAGATTTAGGTGGGTTAAGACGGATTGACGTAGATTAAGGTGGATTAAAGCAGATTGAATTAGATTAAGGTGGAATAAAGTGGATTGAGGTAGAATAAACGGGATTATGGTGGATTAAGTTTGGTACAAATTTGAGCAAGGTAGATTAAGATTAAGGTGGAGCTTTAATTTAAGGTGAAAGCTTACAGAAGTCGTTACGATTTCGCATTCAAATCCCGTATTTATTTGTCCAACTTTTTTTTCTCTCTCTCTCCCATATACATTCCATTGCTTCCGCTCGATGCTGTCTTAGCAGTTAACGTATACTGTATTCGATGCTGGCCAAGTTTTCTGTACTAGGGTCCTGTGCACGCCAAAAAAAGAAAGACCGAAGGCCTCGCACCTTTCGTCTATTTCCCAAGAGAGACGCTGTGGCGGTGTAGGCCTCGCCCTGCGTGACGTCGGTCAGCGCCGCGAGCAGGTCGAGCGCGGTGGTCTTTCCGGAACCGCTGACGCCCAGCAGGCCAAAGCACTCCGAAGGCCTCAGCGCCAGGCTGAAGTCTGAGACCACGCAGCTATGGCCGTAGATCTTGCTCAGGTTGCGTGCGACGAGTGCGTGCTCTTTGAAGTTGTTTTTGTCGCACAGTGCGGTCGCCAGCCTCTTCTCTTCTTCGACCTCAGGGTCAGATCGCTTTGCCGTCGTGATAATGCAGTCTTCCGCAGCTGGCGACGCTGTTCGAGGGCTTCACCACCCAAATACAAAAAAGCGGCTGTTAAGCATCTGTCTACACAGCAGTGACGTCACCAGGGGCGGTGGGAGGAGGGGGGGGGCGGGGGGGGGGGGACCACTCCGGGTGCAGCCTGATGCGGGGGGTGCAACCCGCTGAGCGGCGGTTGTGAAGCAGTAACAACTCGAGCCTCCATTTTCTCCGCAGTTCACAGCTGAATGCAGTACGCCCGGGGCAGCTGAATGCGCCGATTATGAGAATGGGCTGAAGCAGAGAAGTGCTGACCGAGCCACGTGCCTTGTGTGAGCCTTCAGCCGCTAATGTACAACGTGGTTCGAAACGTTGTGACACCAACAGCGTCATTATTTTTACAGAAAGAAATGCCCAATTACAGGCAAAAGTGGAAGGGTTGCACTTTTAAATTACTGCACATTCACTAAACAAAGTTTACGTTAAGAAATAGGAGACAGTGGTGATATATAAAGAAGGAGAGAAGTGTTCAGCGGAGCGGGGGGGGGGGGGGGGGGGGGGGCACACCAAGCAGCCGCACAGGGTGCCGACAAGCCCAGTGACGCCACTGCTATAAAATTTTTTTTTTCTTTTGCACCATGCTATGGGAATGTAAAAAACAATATCCGACAAATAATACCGTGACCCTCTCGTCGAGATGGCACGCCGCCCTGCGCAGCTCCCAACTCGACGACCAACTCTGGGCTACCCAGCAAGCCTGCGAGGCGGCGAAGAGGCAAGACCTCGATGTCCCCACGTGGGAGGCCTAGGCCCAGCCAGCTAAACTGCTGGTTTAAATAAAAGTTTGTTCCTCCTCCTCCTCCTTGCACCAGTAGCCCATGAATGACATTCCCAACTATAAGACTGTAAAGTGGATCTGAAAATCGTGGATACTGAATGCGTCTCCTTGGGCCTAGTTAAATACTTGTCGGTAAAGCTGGACTACATTGTATTCTATAAGAGCCAGAAATTGAACTCTGCAAGATTCAAGAATGTTTATGATGCGACAACTGCTCCAATTACGTACAAAAACTTTCACCCGGCATGGCAGTTCAATGGATATGGCATTTCGCTCCTGAGCTCGAGGTCATGGGTTCAAAAATTTTAATTAAATTATGGGATTTTACGTGCCAAAACCACGATCAGATTGTGAGACACGCCGTAGTGGAGGACTCCGGAATAATTTGGACCACCTGCGGTTCTTTAACGTGCACCTAAACCTAAGTACACGGGTGTGAGGTTATGAGTTCGATCCCATGCAGAGCAGCCGATCTTCAGTAGGGGTGGCATGCGAAAAACGCTCCTCACCTCGGTACAGGTTAAAGAAACCCAGGTGATCAAAATTATTCCGCAGTCCCCCATTACGGCGTGCCTCATAACCATGTCGTCGTTTTGGCGTGTAGAGCTTCCGAATTTCATTTTCGAGTTTCCCATAACAATAGTTTAAAATCCTCGAGGTCAAACTGACGCACATGAACTCCCCTTTCGGCGTTAAATTCAAGAAATGAAAATCTAAAGGCACAAAAAAGTACAAACCGAAGGCACAAGCATGGAAACATTAGGTCGCGCTAGATTGAAAGATTAGGCTTCTGTAATGAGGAATTCGTCATTCGTAACAATAACAGACCTTTGGTAAGTGATAAAATGAACAAAATGTAAAATCGAAGTGGCACAGTCAGTTGTGAACTATGGTACCTTTCATACGTGACGTCAGTGCATCTAATTCACATAGAGCAGCCGCCATGTCCCTCCACTGCAAGTGGCATCACTTTCTCTGCAAACAACCACCGAGGTGGACACTGCCCTCACCTATTCCTGCCGCGAAGGCTCAATGAAATAAATAAAGGGTTTATGAAACTCACAACAGAGTTATACGGGGAGGTCACGTGCAGACGACGTCAACTCCTCCGTCTTGGCACGGGCGTTCAAAATGAGCACGAGTAGCCCGACCTTCGGCACTAACATCCTACGCGAGAAAGTTTTACATTGGCACACAGTGAATGCCGATAGGTTTCTGGACGAATACTCTGTCGATGTAGCTCGACTGAACGAGTTCCTTTAGTGTCCCCTTTACCCGCCGTGGTTGCTCAGTGGCTATGGTGTTGGGCTGCTGAGCACAAGGTCGCGGGATCGAATCCCGGCCACGGCGGCCGCATTTCGATGGGGGCGAAATGCGAAAACACCCGTGTACTTAGATTTAGGTGCACGTTAAAGAACCCCAGGTGGTCAAAATTTCCGGAGTCCCCCACTACGGCGTGCCTCATAATCAGATCGTGGTTTTGGCACGCAAAACCCCATAATTTTTAGTGTCCCCTTTAATGTGCGTGTGCAGGTATCCCATTTATGCGCCATCAGGAAGAGAGTTCGCCGTACCGTCCTTTCGTCCTCTTTCCAAAGATCGCCTCTTGCCAGCTGAAGCAACCAGATGTTATGACGCCCATATACCCGAGACAGATCAGGCCTTGGACCATCAAGAACATCAGCTCCATCTGGACGCCGTTTAGGGCGGCGTCGACCGACGTCGCGACGTCGCAGGGCGAAAGTCTCGCCAGGGTAGAGTCGTGCTCCTCTTCTTCCACTGCTAGGGTTGTGGCAGTTGCGACAGGATAGTAGAATCAGCTTCGTTAGCCTATCTGTATACATTATTATCGTCAGCCTATTTATGCGCACCGAAGCACAAAAGCCTCTCCCAGCGATCACCAATTATCCCTGTTTTCTGACAACCGATCCTTAATCAAACAGATAAGATCACCACTCCTATCTTCAACGTGCGGGAAAGAGATAGCCCAGGTAATAAGCGCTTCCAAGGTATTCACGGTGAAAAGAACAGTCCTGATATCCGCACTGTACATTCATGAAGGACTGCCATCCTTAGAGCTAATACACTTAGTCGGTGTGTGGGCTAACGCTGTCTGTGTATATCTCACACAGACAGACTTACAGACACTGTTCTCGGTGAGATACGTTAGCTTGTTGAGTTTCTTGCCGCGTTTTGTGCATCTGTGACGTCCTCTGCGCATGCCATTTCTTTTTTCGTAGTTCCTTGAGTAGCACGCTATACATGACGCTAGGCAAACCTTTTCAGGATTCAATAAACAGCTCTTTCTGTATCTCCCACCATATGCCTGCGAATTCCCACCTAGTAGTTCTCGGCCGTCCTCGACTGCACTTTCGTTCACTTGGCTCCTGTGCTCTTAGAGACCACAGATTATCTGCCCTACGCTATGTCAGGCAGGTACAACTGTAGTTCTTCAGTGTAGGAAACTTTTTTCGATTATGTCGGCAAAATCAGACAAGCAAGTCGCTAAATTTTTGCTAAATTTTTCTGCAGTGTCACCAGAAATTGTCACTAACACGGTCGAGAGAAATCTAAATATTATATTTTGTTTCAAACACCATAATATTGGTGACCATGGCGTGAAGGATCCAGTGAAACATTTTAGGTTTGTCTGCTATACAGGGTGGTTCACTGAACTTGGGCCAAACGTTAAAAATATGCAAATGCTACGTAGCTGGACAGAACTAAGGTGACGTTTGCCGTCGCTTGGAGATAGTAATATTATTTTTGTGCATTCTCTCTAACTTGATAATTAGCCCTAATTAATTAATCTACTTCTCCATTGTTGTAATTAGATTGAAAATGTCAATGAGATAATTGTAGAGTAACAAGAAAAATACCCGACACAGCTTTCTGTTGCTCAATACCTGCTACATAAAAGTGTTTCTCCCAGAGTAAGAAATGCTCGCGAATATACGCAAAGTTGCCGCGTGACTGGCCGCTCGAGGCACGTTGCGTGTATTGGCGGGCTTCTTTGACTCAGTGAGAGTAAGGAATAAGGAAACTCAGAGGTCTTGTAGTGGGCTGACTTTTGGAGACGCGGGAAAAATAAAAATAAAAACGCGATGGAAATGGCTTGACAAGAGTTGGCTTGTGTAAGCTTGCTGCGGTGACGTCATGCTCCAGCGCAGGTGGTTGAGAAGTGCACAAAGGTCAATTTGATCGCTGCGGCAGCCGCGCTTCCTCACTCCAGCGTTTTGATAGCGAGTTTCCGCGGTCATCGAGTGAGATGTGTCCATGATTGCTTCGGCGTGCATGACACCATGTCTGTTATTTATTAAGTATGCCTATGTTTACAAGTTTATAGGGCCGATAAAACTACTATCGTTATTTCGTACAGCTGTCTATTAATTTCCTATCGCACTCGATGCTTCGCGTTTCGGGCGAAACTGACCTTTTCAGCCACGGTTTTCTTATTTACGAAGGCAAATAGCAACGGCTCCTCATGCAACAGTTGTTAGTAGCACTAGCAGTAGTAACAGTAATAGTAGCAGTAATCACCGGTAAGATAAGGACGCAGGCCACGAACGCGTAGTACAAGGCTGGTGCCACATTGTTTCAGGGATCCGCCCGTTAGCAAACGATATAAATGATCGTAAATTTAGAAGCATTTCGATCAAGTAAAATATCAGTTCGGGCTACTAAGTCTTACTTCTGCAAGTCGAAATCGCAAACAAGGCACATACAGAGAACACAATGTACGTGCCCTTTATTCACGTCTTCTCTCGCGCCGTTGGTTTTTTTTTTTTTGCAGTGTGACCCGCCTACGAGCTTAAATCAAGCTTCTCATTAGTACCATGACGTAGACTTATGAAGCTCGAAAGCGCTGGGCGAAAGCCGGAAAGCTGAGCGTGCCGTCACTTTCTCACACGTTGCAACGCACCTGGGCAGCTCCGGCCATTTGCTTTTCCGATGCTTTTCATTCTACGTACGCGCCACGGGTTTGCAGTGTGTTAGGGAGAATCACCTCGTCTCCCAGTCGGAAAGATGGAGCCCCACGTAAGAGACATTCGTGTGGTGGGTGCGGTATCCGGACGATCCGCCCGTGACGGCGCCGCCCTCTGTCGGTTGCACAGTTTTGCAACGAAGTCGGCGTTAGAGATCTTGATGACGCAGGACAGCAGTGCCCAGGGCGGGAAAAGGGCTGAAGCGTAATCCATCACACGTACGCCAAGGGGATTGAAAAAGATGAATGCGTAACCTGCAAGCATACGTGTACATTTAGTACAATAGTTTTTTTTTAACAGCGAAGCGCTTCTAGCTAACCGTAAATAGTTGCGCCTGTTGTCGCAAAACTTCGCCGAGTTATGACGTCACTGCGTTGCCTAGCAACCACCTCGCGGAGCGGCGTATGCCTTGCCTCCTCTCCGTGCCGTGCACAGGTTGCCTTGACATAGGACGTTAAGGAGAGGGAAGAGAGCATGCTCGCGGCGCGCAGCATGCTCCGGGGGGGGGGGGGGGAAGAGAAAGTGAGAGCGAGATAGAGAGAGAAACAAATTGTAGCAGCACCAACGAGGCAACGTGCAGAGCTGCTGCCGATGCCACCCGCGTTGCCTAGCCGCGCATGCGCCGAAGTAGTAGCGATGACGTCACCTCGCGTTGCCTAGTAACCGCCGGCGCAGTGCGCGCTCGCTTCGCTCGACACAGACACGGCTCCTGCCTGCCTGCGTTTGTGGCATGCCAGCAACGCGGACGCTCGTAGGCGCCGACGCGTCCAGCGCTAGTCACGCGAAATGTCGCGAAAGGGAAGGTACCTCCGAAAATGATCGCTCGAGAATACCTTCCCTACATGCGTAGTTAAGTTAAACCAAGTTAAGACCTAGCAGTAGCAGCCAGTAAGACTTGAGGAATGACACTTTCGCTGCGCCTACGCTTTGCACGACCGAGTGCAAACTTCCCGATTTTTTTTAGTGTTCACACATTTATTGTTTGTTTTTCTAATGCATTAGCATTATGAGTGTCAAAGTGGAAAAGAAAAGACTGCGTATGAAGTCGGTTACGTGGTAGAAGTAGAGAGGGGATACAATAGCTTAGAAGAGCGTGTATGTGCGTATGTGGATGTAATACAAATATACGGTGTGTCCCAGCTAACGCTAGCCAAGCTGTTCAACGAAAATAGAGATTTCAGAAAACACGGGGCATGATACAATCATACGACCTTGCGTGTTCGGTCGGCACAGGTCTAATGACCGAACACCGTAGGTCCTAAAATCGTATCTTGCGCCATGTTATTTATAACTTTATTTTTCGTTCAGTGCCTTGGATAACAAGTTGGTAGACCCCTATATATATATAGTGAATGAGAAGACAGAAAACCGAGGGGGGCGATTTTCATTAGTCATGTCATAAGAAGCCAACAAAAAAATTCACAAGAACACCGAAGAGGAAATTATCTGCAGTTCCTTAGTGAATTACAGAAACAATAAATAAATGAAAATCAAAGTGTGTAAAAAAATGCAGAGCCCTTTTCCTGTCGAGAAAAGGGGGGTAAGCGAAGCTTGTGGCAAGACGACGCTGTCGCAGGCGTTCCGCTTTCTTTGCCCTAAACTAAGGGTCGGCGGCTCTTCGCTGCCGTTTGGCCTCAAGATCGCGATCCCGCAACTCAGGGTCCGCGGCTCTTCGCCGACGTTTCGCCTGGGCTTCGGAAGCCCTCACGCTAGAATCGAACGACAAGCTTCGCTTACGTACCCTCATTTTCGCAACAGCATAAGGGCTGGTGATTTTGTCTCTTTAGGTACCACGTGTGACAAGGGTAGTTCAAGGGTGCCTTACAGGTCCCCGAGCCCTCAGGGGTATGTGCCATTGAGCTTGGACCCTTTCTGCACTATCGCCCGGATCGGCCCACTTTTCAGCGTGAAGCGTTTTTCGGCGGCATCGGGCATAAGGCCGCGGGCCTGTTACGTTTGCCTGTTTCGCCTGTTTACACACACACACACACACACACACACACACACACACACACACACACACACACACACACACACACACACACACACACACACACACACACACACACATATATATATATATATATATATATATATATATATATATATATATATATATATATACTGAATGACCTCACCGGACTAAATCGTAGGATCACGGTAAATGTATGCGCATCAACGAAAAAATAATAGCACAGACAGTGGGCCAGATCACTTACGTCCCCGTGGGAGAAATCACAGATTTCGGTCTTTTGTTGCTATTACACTGCAGCTAAATAGACCTCGAGAAGGTGAGGCTGAGACATACGGTACAATCCAAGGAAAAAAAATATTTTTTTTTGTTTTACTGACAGGACGGTCCTGGTCATGCACACGCGGGTTCAGGCTAAGCTTAGTAATGAACGCCCGGGCTGGGCTCGGGCTTCGTAAAGCAGGCCTGGGCCGAAGAATCAGGCCCTTGCTGCGCTCGGCTCGGGGTGTCCGCTGCCAGCGTATCAGTGGCTTCATCTGAACGAAATTTATCTCAGGTACCTCTGAAAGCAGCGTCCAGATATGTCTTTATTGCTTTTTTTGCCATTATTTTTTTTTCTGGCGGTGGATGTGCTCTAAAGATACTGTGCAGATATTGCAGGCAAGCGGGCTGGGAGCGGGCCACGCAGTCTCGCACATGGATTGCTCTGTTCTTTCTGACGATGAGAACGAGTGTAAAACAAGGACAAAAAAAATTGCCCCCACCTCCCCGAAGGGAATCGTGAGGAAATGCGAATGCATTTCTTGCGCCGAGAGTACACGGCGTAGTAATTTTAATGGCGTAAATTAATGACGAGACGAGGATTTGTACCGTAACCATTTATTTACACACTCATCAGCACCTGTTTGTGTTGTCATTGTACCTGACGGCCATAATTACAGCCTTGTGGTCGCTAAAGTGTACAGTCAAAGGGTCTTTGAGAAGCATGCGCACGTCACAGTTTCGGGTAAAGGCGAGATCAATGCAACTTCCGTGAATGGTAGTCGGACACTTGTCGGACTCGGCGGAGGCACACTGCGTAGAGTACTTTGTCGGCATGTACTCCACCAACCACTCGCCGGTCTTCTTTCTCACGTCCACGTTAAAGTCACCAACCAAGACGACGGGGTCAGATACTTTGGAGCGCACACACACACACTTTCCATAGCCGCGTCCATTTGCGCGGCAACGGCGCATCACGCGCTCTTCGCTTCGCAGCCTTGTCTTCCGCTTCTTCTCCTCCGGTTGATGATGACGTTGAAGCTACTGCAGTGACGTCACCTCCAGCGAGAGGTGTAACGCTCGGGTTGGATTGTAGTACACTTCTTGCTAGGGGTACCGTTGCCGTCAGACATTCGCCTTCACCGACTTCTGCCATCGCCTTGAGAGGCACCCAGCCAGCGAACGGTCGAGTGAGGCGCGCGCTTCACTCCATTTATATAGAGTAGTAGTAAGTGGTTCGTGGGAAAGGGAAAGGTTGGCGCTATCTTCTGCAGCCCTTGAGGGAGCACGGCTCAGCGCCACCATTTATATGTACGTGCGAGCGAGCGAACGGGAGAGTGGGGCGCAGGGAGGAGAGAGAGCGAACGGCGAGAGAAGGAGCGGCGAAGCACTGCACCTAGCCTCTCGTACACTCTCTCCACACGCGCGGGAGCTCCGCCGAGTTCCCGCGATGCGAGCGCCCTCACACGCCAGAGCGCGCTCCTCCTCTCTACTCACTCTCCGCTACTCCGCCCGCACCACAAGCTCCGGTTGCTAGGGGCGAGGATAAGCGCGCGCGCCCGCAGCTGTTGCTATGGGAGAGGGAGTGAGAGCGGAGAGATAACACCTGCCGGCGCGCGGACACCGATAGACGCCTGACATGCCCCGACTAAGAAATGCATTCGCATTTAAAACCATCAGCTACTAAGCACAGTATTGGCGCCAATGAATGGATACCCTGCTTGAATATTTTCTCTGTTGGAGAGAAATTCCGTATATAAAAAAACACACCTCAACATTCGCAATGATTTTTTATAGACGAGTTCGGGTTTTAACAATGTGCGAACTTGGAGAAGTTGGTAATTTGTAGTAAACTTTCGGGGGGAGGGGGAGGGGAGCGCATTCGGTCACCACCAAGAAAACTTGCACAACAAACCTATCGCAAGTTTACTATAATTTTGTGCATATCGAATCAATTGAAACGTGGGCTTTTTTTAATAGCAGATAAACCTCTTCGTTATAACTGTGTTCGACTGTACACCAAAATGAAGTAATCTGGTCTGTCCCCGACATGTCGGGAGAGCGTCTTACCAAGCAAATAAATCCAAAGAAACGCGCTGTACATGGCTCCTAGTTCCGTCAACGCCCGCTCAGCGATCAGGTACGCCATGCCTATCATCGCTGGGCCAGACAGCACGAACGTGGCGGAGATGAGAACTGCCAAAAGAGGAAAACAGACAAAAGTTAGAAATCAAGGGCCTAAAGGTTAGAGTACGCAACACCGGCTTCCGGTAGTAGCGCAATCAATCACCGAGATAAGCTTCCGGAGGAAGCTCTACTTTATGAAATGCAATTAAACTACCTACATGGGAACCTCGAACTCGTTTCCATCGGCACGAAATTTTAATCCAAAATTTACATTCTAACGAATAAATAGTAAATATTTTATTTACGCCTCTTACAAATCTTCAAAATTGAAGCACCAAATTGACAAAACAGAGCGATAAATAAGAATACCACAATTAAGTAAAGCGTTTGTGTGACGCATCAAAACTGGATAAGGATAGTGTGCAACGTTTTGAGGCGATTGCCGGGATCCCATCGAATGTTCGCTGTAGCGTCATGAAGCAGTGGTCGCTTTCCGATTGGTGATAGGCTTTTAAGAAAGCTTCGTCACCAGGTATTACCTGGTTAATGAGCCAGGGCTCGAGAACGATTGCCGCTATCACCACGTGTGCTGAAAGACTTTCATTGGCCTAGCTCTAATGCCTTGCAGTTTGCCTTCTTCCTAAGTTTAAATGATTAAAGGACAATCATTTTGTTCCTCCTTCTTGAAGGTCGCAGCTATATAAGATATTTATCATCGCATTTCAGCGGTACATACAGGCAGTACCGAAACCGAGTGCACCGGAAGCACAGAAAACGCGGCCCCACTATCATATCAGACGGAATTACAGCGTGACAACAAACGCGAGGAAGTTTGAAGCGCAATGTCTCGGCCAGTCGCTGCTGATACGGCACGTTTTGCCAGGCAAGCATGTGTAGCTGTGTGTTCATCAGAATTTGGCACAACCTATCACTCAAACTAAGCCCTACACTTCTCTACTGAACGTTGCCATCTGACAAACAGTGAGTTGCGCACGGTCTCCCTATTGCCTCGATTGAGCTTTGGGATTCGATGATGATTACCTCAAAATAGTTTCGACTTTCAGGATAAAAAAACGGGTCATATATATTTCTCATTCGTTAATAGTTCGAATAACCAATTAGACAATCACATCTTAATAGACATCATTGGAAATACATAATTCCCACCATAAACAAACGCATTAATAATATTTTGTTAGTCTTCTGAAGCTCATGTGATAGCGGCAAAGTACGTCCACCTCGCCTAAGAACTGGAAGAACTCCTGTGCAAGATAAGCCGCGTTCGCTGGACTCATTACTTTGGCAGGCGAAGCTTGTATTGCCTCACAAGTTTTGGCGGTGGTAATGGCGGCAGTGGTGAAGGTGTCACGCTAGAACCCTATCGGAAACCTGTCGAAAACTCGCGTCTCGTTCACTTGGTATATATCAAAATTGGCATGGAAGGGTATGAATGTATGACTACCCTGAGTGATAGGTCATGACATCAGTAACATGACATGCTTGTCAGTTCCGTCAAGATTAACGATAATAAAATCACGTGTGGCGCATACCCGCATTGGTTATGCGAGTATGAGCCAGGGACAAGAAAGAAAGAAGGAAAGAAAGAAATTCGGCGTCCGGATGGCAAGGCCACCGCCTGGTGTGTTTCGCCGAAGAGCAGGCTGCGTTTGAGCAACGGTGCCATGAACTCGCTCGGGAGGGGGCTCGTCGTCGAAGGGCCGATTCTAGCGTGAGGGCTTCCGAAGCCCAGGCGAAACTTCAGCGAAGAGCCGCGGACGCTTAGTTTAGGGTAAACAAAGCGGAACGCCTGAGACGGTGTCGTCTGGGCACAAGCTTCGCTTACCCCCATTTTCTGGACAGGGGAAGGGCTGGCAATTTCCACAGCGAAGCTGTTAAGGCCTCACTCTTCGATAGTTGCGTCCAGCAATAGAAAAAAAAAAAAACTCTCATTGGCCGTATGCTGTATGTGCGAGTGAAAGCGCGCGAGGGCGAGGGACGCGCGCTTTCACGGGGGAGGGAACGCACGGCGGAGAGCAAACGCGACCTCTCAGTGGAAAGAGAGCGGTGGGCGAGGAGGACATCAAGGTACCCTAGATTGTGCGTGTGCGTGCCTGCTCTCCCACTGCGGCGCATGGGCGCAGCCCTGCCGGCCTCTGCCGCGGACTCTCTCTAGGCTCTCGCCCGCCTCTCCCCTAACAGTGTCGACAACGGCGTGTAGCCGTACCGTCACCTAGCCAGCATTTTGACAGCGGTTGTGTGCGGTCACACAAACAACGCGCACAATTGTTGTCGACGGCGGCGGCCTTTTGCCAGCGTTCTCACCAAACGCGCGCGGCGTTGGTGAGAACCAATCTGTTTATGAAGAACGTGCCAACCTTTGCCGTACACCCTATGGCGGTGTACCGTATAGCGACCATAAGGCCATGGTCCCTGTAGTCAGTAAATAAATGGAAACCACCGGTTCACATATATTTCTCATTCTTTAATAGTTCGAATAACCAATTACACCATCACATCTTAATAGTCATCATTGGAAATACATATTCCCACCATAGTACAACATCGCTGGTCTTCCATCTCCACCCCAGTGGAAGGGCTGACATTTTTTTTAAAACTACCGCTACGCATGTGCTGGGTGAAGGCTCTCTTCTATACCGAATTACGAATTGATACAGCAAAGGTTTCCTAGCTATCTTCCGTGCAACAATATACAGGTTGTCCCAATTATAATGCACAAAGATTTAAAGCTGGACAGAACCAAGGCAATGTTGTTTGCCATCGCTTAATAAATAGTCTTAATTATTTACTCAACCTCTCAAATATTATAATTACACGAAAATTGTCAATGAGAAATTTGTAGAGAAACATGAGAAACTCCCGATACAGCCTTGTGTTGCTGAATATGGGCTACATAAAAGTTTTTCCGAGCGTGAAAGACGCCCGCGAAGCCAAGCAAAATATCTCGAACGGCGAGCCGCGCGGCGATCTTGCGTGAATTCGCAGGATTCTTTCACGCTCGGAAAAGCACTTTTAGGTCGCACGTATTGAGCAACAGAAAGCTGTATCGGGGACTTTTTAGTGTTGCTCTACAATTTTCGCAGACACTTTCATCTAAATTTAATAATTCACAAGTTCCTTAATTAAGACTAATTATATAGTTAGGCGGAATGCAAAAGCCTATACGAGTATCTCCAAGCGACGGCAAAACAACATTACCTTGGTTCTGCCCAGCTACGTGACATTTGCATATCTTTAAATCATGGTGCATGATAGTTGGGACACCATGTACACGCCTTTTTAAGCGCATGCTTCTTTCAATAAAGCTTTGTAAAAGGATTCGGCTATTCCCCATACATTGACAATCAGAGTCGATTCGTTCTGAACATTTTTTTTTGTATTGTTGAAACGTAGGTTGGCAGATAACGCTCATTTTTGTGTTTACTGTCCCTTCAAAGTGACAAAAGCCTGTGAACTCACTGCAAGTCTCCTCCAGGAGTCCAGTGGGGCCGCAGTAGATCAGGCACCACGGACCGACGAACGCAAGGTAGAGAAGAAAGTCGAAAGCGAAGTGCGATAGCACGTAGAAGGTGCCGGTCAAACCGGTCATGAGCTGAACGTCGCGAGCGCCCCCCAGCCTCTCGGCGGCTGGAAACGAGGCGAACGCCGAGAAGGCCAGGGCGTACGTGAACGCGTAGAACATCCCCCACTTTATAACTGTGTGCAACACCGTGGTGTCGAGCAACACCATCTGAGAAACCTGCGCAGCGATTCGGGCCGTCGGTTGACGCGTCAGCAGGCGCAGCAGCGCCGTGTCTGCGAGGTTCAGAAGCACTGGCAAGGTGACCCAGTTCCTCGCGTCGACCATGAGGCGGATTCTGCGAGGGTTAGGAAAAAGTAGGAGCATAGAAACGTGACTGTCAAAGCCTAGCCAAGCGATAGCTTCGAGGTAGCATCTGGTGGTATGCGGCTTGGGCGCTTATGAGTTAATTGCAGCGTGAATTGTCGGTGATGCGGCGAATTGCCATGTGGGACTGCGCTCGGGGCATTCAGCCTCAGCGGCGACGAGATGAGAGACAGGCTGATCTGTTTTCTCAACACTTATGGTTATACCATGGAGTAATACATATAGAAGGGCCGACACTCCTATATTGCAATGCATATTGTACGGCCAAACAATGTCCCAGCAAGAAATGGGGCACAGCCTTTTTCTGTGCTCTCCACCTCCGCTTACTTCCTCACGTGTTCGAGGCTTTAAAAGGCACTCTCATTCCGTTCATTCTGCTCCAACTGATGGCGCCAAATGTGCGTGCCGCGCGTCAGTCCCCTCGAGAAATGAATGTGTTGAGAGCCGTTTCAGCTATGATAACAATATGTGACCGAAGGATGGGTTTCACCGTGGTCGCCGCTTGAAAAGAAATATAAATGCGGCGTGTTAAGAGATTGCGACTGAAGCCAGCAAATATTCAATCGGCTTATTTCGAGGAGTGAAATATCCTTGCGCGATAACGTGCGGCTTCACACGTTATCGGCCCAACACGGGATCGTCACGTCACAGCGCGTGGTAGGTTCTAGTTTCTTCCCTTCTGCAACCTAACTACGGCAGGGTAGCCAAATAATAACTATATATCGTCAACGAAACATTGCCGGCCAATATCCTTTGTCTGGGAAGTGAAGTGTTGGGCTGATACCGCGAGAGAAAAAAACCGAAGGGAACGGCTTCACAGAGAGTTCGCTTTCCAAGGCTGGCCGCAAGATTTAGAACTATCTCCTACATTATTTCCTTCCTTCGTGTTATGGCACCGACGCCGGCGATTGGCTCCGCAATCTGAAGGCCTGCATCATAAGGCCGCTTCGGTGCGTCACTTTCTGTTCCGTGAATGACGTTCCGTAGCAACCGCGAACGGCCTAGAAGTTTCACGTACACTTTTGCTGTAAAAAAACTGGAACACACAGTGTACAAATTCTCTTGACTGTGCCCGCTTCGTTCCCGTCCTGTAGCACTCTCTAAACCACCTACGACATCCGACACCAGCACGCCGACCCGTCTGTGTCTCTATAGTAGATTAATTATCTCACCGGTCTGGTTCTAGGACAATCACCATGGGGTAGGTGTGAACGTGCGTCGCCAAGTCGTCCATCACCAGGTCGTTGACGTCCGGTACCAGGCGGACGTTGCAACCTTCGGCCTCCACGAGAACCTGCAGCGCTCGACTCAAGTTGGCCGTGGATTTCGACTCCTGTAGTACGACGGTGTAGCCGGGAAAGTGGTACGCCAGGCGAACTTCCGTCGTTTCAGACAGCCGGTACAGCTTCGCATCCTCTTGCACTTCATTCGGCGCCTGCGAGGCCTGCGCGAAAATGAGGCACCAGTTGATCCAGGCGAATTTCCCACGATAGTGAAGATGTAGTGAAGGAATCGACGAAAATTGATATGGCCGGGTCATACATCGAAGATGAAGTGTCCCTACTGCACACCATAAAGTGGCCAAAATGTGTCAGCTTTTATCATTTTTCATTTGGCCAGTACTTAATAAGGTACCCGTACGGTTTACGCACGGTCTCCGAACCGTCTTTTTCTTACATCGTCATGAGCGATCGCATCTTCAATCTTCTATGCGAGCGAGTGAAATAAAACATAATTGTGAGCATATCGTAGGCAGTATTGCAATAGATGCTACGCAAAAGATTTCGCAGGAGCTCGCTATGTAGCGTCGTTTAGAGTTCCGCGAAGTGTAATCGGATGGCAGAACGAGTCCGTATATAAGGCGAGCAAATAGTGTCGTTCACATAATCATTTTCGCGTGACAAGGGCAGGATGACGGCGCGGCGAAGACGATGGCTTGGTAATGGCGGTGATAGTATGAAGACGATGTCTACAGCGATAAGTATGATAAGTGATTTATTGTACTTAGGCGGGGGAAGAAATATTTCGGCCTGTTGCGTTACGACACCGGCCGAACCCGAATGCCGTACTATGCCACGCAGCATCTCAAAGCCTTAGTCGCCACCTAGTGAAAGTAGTGTGGAAACTGGCTCCCTCTCGGATTAGTACGCATGCTTCTTAGCCATGTAATGTCAACCACGCGAACGGCGGTGCTAAGGTTCACATTTATTAACGCGTTTCATTCCTGGCATCTCTGGTACCAATGTAAACTAGCGCACTTGCTGTCAGGTTTTTAAGCTAATCGTTCCTATGTTGCGTGAGGCATACGGCAATCGTCTTAAACGGTCCCGAAACGCTTGGGGTAAATTTTGTAGACGCAGAGGGTACATCTACACTAGAACATTCGCGCCACAGTTTGTGCGAAGCGTCTCATATTAAGAGAGCTACGGACGATTACAAGTTACCCTCCTCCATAGCCAGCGTTTTCTCAACTCGTTCGCCGAGCGATCGAGGCTAATCTCCGCCTTCAGTGGCTCTGCGTCAAGATGGGACGTCGTGTCGTCTCGACACTCTCCGCCAGCCGCCTGGCACTCGTTCCCAAGCGAGAGCTATCGAAGTAGCGTGAGCTGCGAGCATTTTGTCGCAGCGCCGAGTCGACCCGGTATTTCGGTAACCACGGGCGAGCTGAGTGTTTTCACGAATGGGTGGAGGCGTAAATTACAGCCGTTCCATACTACTATTGCTGGGATGAAGGAGCTTTAGCGCAGACGTGCAGTCCCAGCGGAAAAAGATTAGCACAAGTGACTGGTGGCCGGAGCAGCCCATTCCATTTTCTAAAGCAGGGGTGGCCGTCAGAAAGCGCGTGGTGATTGGCCACTCCACTCACCAGTCACTTGTGCCATGTGTCGTGATTTTGCAGCCGGGGCCACAAGTCACATGGGCTCATATTTTTCCGCTGGGACTGTACGTGAGCAGTCTGATTGTCTGCATACCAGCCAAAAAGATACATAGCTAATATTGCTCTAAGCAAGTATAAAACATTTTAAACATACGGAAAAATTACGTGTTCCCGATTACGCTCCTGCCAAATATTTACACCAGCAGCAATTAAAGCAGAATACACTTGATTACCGCTATATTAGTTCTGTTTGGTTGAGCTCTGTGCCACCGGGTGGCTGCACCGTCCAGGCCATTCACGTTTGTGTCTCCGCTTATCCCGTAAAACGCCCAGGCCCAGTCAGCTTGCGCTTACGTTTACCCGAATACCGGACACGCAAAACGCTATTGTGTTATATAGTAATCCTTCGGTGTGAAATGACGGCCGCAAACGCGTAGATGCTGGTGCCGATCGGATACCTGACAACCAGCGTTGCAGCCACTTCGCTCGCGTGTTTGCCTTGCAAATGGACACGATGTCGAAGCTTGACATGTCGCCGACGGCTACGTTTGCAGTCCACAACGCAAGGGCTAAGCACGGCGCTCGCGAAAAGACAGATCGAGACCAACACAGACCACACAATTCGCCACAACACGGAGCACGTTGTAACGCAAGCAGACGACACTTGCTGTGTGCCGGAAGTGCTTGAATGTAGTAATACATTGTGCTTCTGCATTCTCTTTCTGATACTTTATTTTTATAGAAACAAATTAACATTTCAACTTTTACGAACAAAATTCGTCCACCATAATGCTGGAAATATCGATGGCGCGCTCGCCAATCAATCGGACAATTCGCCCTACTGACGTCATATGGTCAAACCACGTCACCTGGTCAGGGGTGGCTGAATACTCAGCCGAGTGGCGAGCTGCGATCGGTAGCCTTTTTAAAACATTATAATGAACTACACGTTCTACGCGGAGCACTTAGATGCTTCAATTAATTATCAGGACCTACCCTAACGTCTCAATACGTATGTACAAAATCGTCAAAATCGTTTCAGGATCCTTTTAATGTACCAGTTGTCAGAAAGCCAACTATGCTTCCGTCTGCAGCCTAATAGCGCAACGGGCTATAGTGCTTGGAGACCTAATTTATTGCCTACCATCAGACACGTGATGCTTCTTTTTACTGAAGAGGCCTGAAATGTGGCTAGACCAGAACCTGTCTACCGCAAGGTGCCAATTACGGAGCAACGAGCGCTTCGCGTTAAAATTGACGGTTCCTTCGCGCCAACTGCGACTTAATCTACACTGGCACATGACCTATAAAGAACCAATCAATATATAATCATTTGCGTACGCTTGTTCCGGAGGTCCGGAAGTAGAAGTGAGGACTACATGGTCATTAGCGCGCTTAGTCTCAACGTGCCCGTTGCCTCTGGTGTACGCTAGGCTGACCCATAAAGCGACACTGAGCAAACACGCCGCCTGCCGGCGCGATCGAGGTTCTGTGCTCTGTCGGCGCAGAATACTGCACACGAAGCAGCCCCATGGCGTGTGCCGCAGCGTCAATCAGAGCACCGACTGTCCACACTTATCATAAAACGTCATGTACGCCACCCTGGCATTCTTGTTGAAGCCCCGTGATAATGACAATTCAGAGTGCGACTATGGCCACTTCAGTTGGCATAAAGCAGTTTTTTCGCTGCACTGTCCCAAGTGCGTGTTTCGCACGAATGTACCGGTTGTACTAGCTATACAACGACTGCGCCGACTTGACCACCGCAACGTCGGTTTAGCTGCAGCCATGGTGAGAAAGAGAATCGCTGTCCTTTCGTTTCGGCGATTCACTCAAGATCCAAGTAGCACGGAGCAGTTGCAGTTCTGACAAGTGTATCTTGGTGGTGACGTTTGCAGAGAAGACATCGTGTACGTGCACCTGTGTCGGAAGCGTTTTGTCGAGAACAACTTCCTATTTATAATTTATGCAGGAAAATCTTTTCCGCCGCACCGTAGGTGTTCGTGTAAGCGAAGTTAGTCATCACCTGGAACACGAACTGCAGCAACAGCGGCAGCACGAACGACACGAGGAGGATTCCCCAACTCCGAGTCACGTAGGTCAGACGCTTGACGAACAACGCGTAGAAGCAGCGAGCCAGCGTTCGGTGTTGCTTGGACACCGAGCTACACAAGACGCTGACGACGTCCTCCCCTGCAGGCGGGCAGCATTCGGTGATGTTTGTTACGACAAGCTTCATAATGAGTAAAGATGTCTAATGCAAACTCTTCCAACGTTTCTACGCGAAACTCTAGTACTCCCTGTGAACAACTAACCATGTCCGGGAATTTTGGACATTGCCCCTTCGGCTATCCATCGAACTTCACCACAATGCGCCAGTGTTACAATCAATGGGCAACATCTTCAGAAAATGACGTTTCAAAAGACCACTTGAATGTCAACATCTTTCTTTCTATTAGCAACTTCGAGAGGGTGCGCTCTTTCATTAAGATGTACATTTACGGCACCGAGTCGTAACATCTTTGGTACGTTATAGGATAATTTTAATTGGTATTATAACACTGCTGTAACGTAGCAAGAAATTTTACGATAACTTGCTACGAATAAAAAAAATTGTTGAACACCTCTAAATCTCAACAAGTGAGACTATCAGGTTAACAAATCTGTAACCCAGCAAAGAAAAAGATATCACGATTGTGTAAACTACACCTAATGGTTCATCTGTAGCGGACAAATTTGATGCATTATGCCTCCCCCCCCCCCCCCCCCCATATGAAATATACCATCAATATGTGAGTAGAGCTTCTGCAAAACACTTGTAAACATTGTAACAAACTCCCGCAAGCTTGAAATTTATACACCGAATTTTTCCGCTTTTGACGCTGTAACGAAAGAAACGTACAGAACTACGGCGCCTGTTTCTCGTGGAAAGTTACATATTTGCAAACATCATGCCGCCATGTTTTTATCCACCAATCCTGGGCAAGCTTTGTCGAAAATTCCAGCCCTATGTCAAACACCTGCTTCCTTAGTAGAACATTTTCTCTGGCGAGTTGGCACGTAACTATGTAGGAAAACAGAAGTGCGAGCGGAACAATGACGAGACGAGTGCCTCCGTCCGAGCGTGTGTGTGTGCGCCAAAATGTCGAAGGGCTCTGGAGACATCTATAAAGTTTCGCAAACATTTCGTTTCATTACAGGGATCACAAGTAGATAGACATTGAGCCAACTTTTTATTCACTATTTTTCTATATTTGAGTAGAGTACCTCAAGAAAGTGCCAATATATTGATAGCACCTACTACTGCATGTAATAGTGCACGTATTAGCGTTTATACAGTGTCATATAGCTGTAAGAAAGCCGACCTAAGAAAAAGCTTTTATTGCAACTAAACCCGTCAGCCAACTCTTATGAGAGACACTAAAGAGAAGAAGAAAATAAGCTGAGCTGTTTAAGTAAATTACGCTTGTACAAGCTCGCCATGACGTCATAGATTTTGGCGCGTCATCTGCTCGGGCATAGTAAATTTTTTTACCAGTAAGATAAACTGCCCTTGCGTTCTAAACAAGGCAAATATGAAGACTATAAAATTTGGATACATATACAACAGCAGGACGCCCAAATTACGCGGAAAAAAAATTCAAATCCATGACGTCACGCTGTCCTACTAGCACTCTGGTTTCCGCAAGAAAGCCACAAAACAAATGTTTCACTCTTGCATTTTCTGATGCAGTAGTCGACGTCCTACCGGGAAGTTTTAAAAGATGGAGTTTTCACAGATACCTAATCAGACTAAACTGATGTACCATTTATATTTTTACTACTTTCAGAACACGCAGTAATGACTACGAGATGAGTGGTTAAGCACATTGTGCTGCGCGGATGAATAGTTAAAGCAGGTTGACATATACAGCTTGCCTTGTTCAGTTTCCATTCGTTTCGCTTCCGGTATCCAGTTCAAGTTTATCCTGTGAAAAAAAAGGAAAGGCACACACGTTAGCAGCGCCGATATTACTAATCTCCATTCCGAACGCAGCACGTAACTTTCTTAGCAAGGAACGTTTCTGACAGGAAACACTGACATGGATAGAATGGAGCAAGACACATGACAGTTCGACTTCACTCCTGTTGATGTCAGTGGGCATCTAACGACCTCCAGCAAACACGGTTTGCTAGGTTCCTTTAAATGTGTTTCACTACATTGCTTCACTTCCCGAAATCTCTCTCCACTCACTCTCTGGGAAGGGTAGCGTCACAATAATAGCGATTTATCGTAGTGCAGAAACACGCAGTCGGACAGAAAGAAAAACGACAGACGACCGCTCACAGCGCTGACAACATTTGCTTACACTTGCCAGTTATTTGCCGGTATTTTCTTTACAGTGATAGCTATTGTGGGCTCACTTCTCTGGTCGTTTTGATATCGTCGGATGTTTGTCGCTGTACTGCAACAATGCCTTGGAACAGACTAACTAGAAACTAGAAGCAAAAAGAATTATGCAGAAACGAGCGATGATGATGATCGATCCAAGAGACACGGCCGCTGGATAAAAAAAAAATGTCACAGTTTCGCCCTAAGGGCGAAGCAATGAATGCGATAGCAACACAGCAATGTCATACGAAGTAAGGTGAGCGGCTTTGGTAGCAATATGAATTGGTAAACATGAGCTGATTAAGTAAGCAGGTGTGCTGCGGCGTAAGTAGACCGACATGAAGAGAGACTCGATGACCACGAGAAGGCGCGTGTGAAACGGTGGTGTTGAGAAGCGCTGCCCGTGGGCAGCGCGTGCGAAGGAACACACCTGTAGCGCTGGACTGCCGATCCGGGCAGCATTGCATGTGTAGCGTGCGTTGGAAAATGTGGCCCGACTATTACTAACTGAACGAACAAGCGTGGTGTGAGCGCGCACAAACAAACATGAATAGATCACACTGAATGACTGCAGACAACGACCGTCAAAACTGTGGCAGCAAGCGGATACGCCACAGCGGCGAAGGTACGTGCGGTCTATCGCTTCAACGGAAACTGAGCGGCGAATGCACGGCGCATAAAGGTCAGAGCCGTGTGGAGAAAAGACGGTGCGAGCGAGCGACGAGCGCGGTTGTTGGCAGAGGGGAAGTGCGCCCCCCCCCCCCCCCCCCCGCTCCCTCCGGCGCTGGCGTCCCGCTTCCTTGCTTGCGCGTGGGAGATTGCAGTGCGTTCGCTCTCCGTGATAGCGCGCGTCCCCGCACGCTTCCGCTCGGGCATACGGCACGCGGCGAAGATTTTATCTATAGGGAACCTCACGGCGATGGCGACGGCGACGACGACGGCGACGCCGACGGCAGAAATCCGGTTGAAGTGTCCATATAATTGCTATCGCAATAAAAAAAGGGCGGCCTGCCGCGTCGGGCGCGCTGCTATTTGAGCGAACGGGACGGCCGTATAGATGCATTGTCGGCCGCTTGGCTGGGCCGAACGGCGCTAGCTGATGGACGGAACGCGTCGGCTTGCACGCGCGACGGTGTTCCAAGCGCGTTCCTGACGCATTTGCTGTGCCGATGCCAGACAACAGCCCCCGGCGTGTGGCGCCGCGGCGGATCACACCGTTTTCGATGCACGCGGCAGGACGCACCTTTTTTTAGGGGCAAAGCTCCTTAGGGTGTGGGTCGTTCCCTCCTCTAGCTGTAGTAGTAGCAGTAGTAGTAGTAGTAGTAGTAGTAGTAGTAGTAGTAGTAGTAGTAGTAGTATGTAGCCACCTGTAGTTTTATGAAGTGTTCACTAGATGGCGTTCACTGATAAAACTACCTTGAGTCTCTCGTTCCCGACGCGCGCTCTCTTTATCTCTCGTCCGTAGCTGCGGTTTACCCGAATGATCCCCCCGTGCTTCGCCAACTCATTATCATTCCCTTCGTGGATATGCTGTGATTTTTTTTATCCAGCGGCCGTGCAAGAGAATAACCCGAACGAACGAGCCATCGACAGTGCCCTTTTCCTAACCGCCCATCGCCGTAACTCGATTGCGTGATAGCACGCACCCTTTCCCTCGACGCGTTCCATCGTGTTCCCTCACCCCAAGTCAACAGGCAGCACCACCTAGCCAATTTGCCTAGGAAATGTTGTCCAAGTCTGACCACTGACCAACTACAAACGGCCGAAAGGGCCAGAGAAAGCTATTTCATGCAATGTCCCACCAGGATTACTAACACGAACCCGCATAGTGAATCTGTCTCAGCCACTAAACCGTTGCCCCTGCAAAGACTACTGCGCTTGGACAAAATCACGCGTGACTCCTTGACCGCCCTTTACGATTGGCTGACTCCATGCTGAGCTGCTTCTTGATGCAGAAGCGTCAAATGGCCCATTGAGCGAGAAAGCAGGCGTCTGTCGTCTGTAGCAGCGAAACGACACCTAAACTCGCATTGCCATTGGCTGCGACGCCACGTCGCGAGCGCGCCTCGACGGAGTTCCCATTGGCTGCTACGCCACGTCATGCGCTTCGGCGGAGTAGAGCGGGCGAAAGGGAACACCTGCTGCCCGTTAGCGTGCTAGGTTTTGCGTGAGGGGAGAAAGCACCGCCGCGACACCACGTCAACCTTCGCTCTCGACACGAGCGCTCGTCGATGGAGCAGACCGGGCGAAAGAGAACACCTGCTGCGTCTATAGCGCGCCAGGTGTTGCGTGAGGGGAGAGGGCATCGCCATATCGGTGGCAAGCGGCGTTGGCATCGCAGGCTGCTGCTGCTTTCTGGCTCGGGCAGCATGTACCGCTATGGTACACTACTCGCAGCGCAAACCTCGAAGGACCGCTCAGCGCCGTTCAATCAGACATTAATGCTTTCGCATTTACAACTCAAAAGTGCTTAGGTGTCCTCAGATATTTTATTAACCAAAGCCGAGGTGCAAGAAAGAATATATAGGAAGCCAGTGACAAGAAGTAAAAGGCTGGATGGAAAAGGAAGAGGAAGATAGAGTCTTGTCTAGATAGAGTTCTTCCCCCAATCTTGATAAAGTTCCTCCCCCATCAGGGAGTGCCACCTGCACAACTGAAGACTGCTAAGACTGCAAGCATCCCTGACGACTGCTCGCGTGCATTTGCGAATGTTTACTAGGAGTGATCCCTCAGGAAACCCTGCAATACTTTATGTGCATTATACTATTGTACCAGCTATCGCTTCTGGTTCGCATCATGAACCAAACTGACTTTTTTGTCGCCTCTACTTCTTAGGACCACCTCCCCTCGCATAACAGTGAAACCTTTCCTTTAAGCAGTCCCGTTATCCCTACTTCATTATTTCGTACCCGCTGAAACCACTCGGCCCTGAGGGGGCAGAGTTTTCTTCGTAAACGTTGCCACGGAACGCGGTTGTTGCCCTGACGAACTTAAGTCCCATTGTCAAAACGTAATTGGCTTCCGAGCTGAGCATATAACTTCACATGCTGTCGACATCACTCGTTTACTTCTTAGGAGACACGTACGTTATGAAGAGTCTAATTTGCCGAAATTTCAGAGAGAGGTTACCGTAACTTCACACAAGAGAACTATGTTGTTTTTCGCGTGTGCTCATGTGATATAAGGGCGCTCGTGAAGCATGAAAACTTGTTGCATGATTACTTTTAAGTCTCCCCTAACTTCAGAAAGCTAATCAACCTGCTAAGTAAGCACTGACGCTGAGGCCAGTGCACGATACATGTTATAACAGAACATTTATTGTATTTTCCAACGCACAAATCTTTTTTTGCAGTGATTGACAGGTTTGTTGCATAAAAAATTTGTCACACGGACAATGGAGCCGCATGCTGGTAACAGTGTGACCTATATACTTCATCGACGTTGTCTTTAATTAAGCGTGATCGTGACGTTGATGGTACCATACTTTTTCGCGGAAAATCCAGCAAAAGCCAGCTCAATTGATTTATGTAAGCTGATGCGTCTCTTACTTAGTGTAGACGTCTTTCATAGTGGCAACTGTGACGGCAATGTCGACGATGCCAAGCTGCTTCGACGAGCTTTCCAGCCTGTCGAACAGAGCCGGAAAACCGCGATGATCGAGCGTGCGCAGTCCGATAGTCGCAGAGCTTTGTTTGTCCTCGTGCACTTCAGCGCCGGGGATAACGCTTTGAATAGTGGCGAGCGCCTGCTTCAGATTGAATAGCTGGGGATCTTTATGGAGGGTCACCTTGTATCCAACACCTGCAACACATATTGACATTTCAATCACATAATACACACCCTTCTTTTCCTACCAGCCCTCCCAGCCCACCTAATTATCGGCTTAACTACAGACTCTCTCTAATTTACTTTATCTTGAGCCCATCAGGTTACTTGGAAGGGGGTCGTGAAGATCCCCCGTCATTGGGCAATATCTTGAACTACACAAGATGCGAAAAAGAAAAAAATTAGCGTAGCTTGCACTGGAGGCGCAATGCTAAAGGGACAGTGGAGCTCATGAGCACCTAGCTAGTCCTTGCTTTTGGGCTAGGCTAAGCACTACGAACTCATCCCCAGCATTTTCCAGAATTTATTGATTATTTATCGATTATCGATTACCTATTGATTGGTTATGTATTGGTTATCGCAAGATATTGGGCACGTATTTGGGCCAGGCTAAGTACTACCAAGTCATACCCAGCATTTCCCAGAATTTATTGATTATTGATCGATTATCGATTAGATATTGATTGGCTATCAATTGGCTATTAATGAATGACTAAGCTTAAGTAGTCCAAACCATGCTTAGCTAGACTTAACAAGGCTCAGCTTCGCTAGTTCATAGGGGTATGTGCCATTATGCTTGGACCCTTTCTGCACGACCGCCAGGATCGGCGCACATTTCCTGTGCACGACACACCGACTTACGGTCGGCTAAACAGCTCCGCTGTTAATACGATTCAGACTCCGGGCCTTTTCCGGGTGCCATTCTCAAGTTTTTAACACGTGTGCAGCAAGATTGCGCTTCGCAAGGTCAGTTCCACAGCGCGTGAAACGACGTGGAATGCGCACAGCTCACTAAATTGCACTATGCTTTGTTGAATTCCGCTTCGCCGCTCGCCGAGCCGGGTGCAAGCGAAGTAAACGGAAATGCGGCGTCATGCGGCGACTTGTCCCGGAAGTAGGGCGCATGCTTCACTTACTAGTGCGCTTGGTCGGATAATATTGCGATTCTACCAGTTTAGATTCGTGGTTTATAGCGTTTTAGGGGTGGTGTTGTCGCTTAATGTGTGGTAAAGGCTTTCAAGGATAATCTGAACCCGTATACGGTATTTTTTAAAAATATAATGCGCTTTATCAGTCGCCAGTGTTTCCAAAGCGAGCCCCTATGTTAGCGACGCTGTCGGCGCGCGATGGCCAATTTTCGATGTCTACTCAAAAGACATCTCCGTGCTTCTTGGATACAGCACAATAGGCAGGTATCTTAGGCGAACAACAAAAAAATATATGCCGAGCTCCCATGCAGGCAAAGTGTCGCTACAAAGTAGCAAAGCGCCGACTTCCGAGAAAAGAGAGTTCACTTTCGGTAGGTTCAGTGAAGGCTCTTCGATGCGCTTTTCAGCCGCTAAAGTAGAGCTCAATGGCAGAGCTAGTTAGGTACTAGGACGAGTGTTTCATTGCTGGAATCGCCAGCCGTTTCTGCGCAGGCGCGAGTACGAATGGGTGCGAGAGAAAAATGTAGAGGCAAATATTTGCTGCTTGAAGGCCTGGCTTTGCCTAGGTACTAAGGAGAACTTTATCTGCTTGTTTAGTATTCCTTTTTCCCTAGGCGTGTCGGCATTGTGAAGTGAGAATGTGTGTCCGTGTTTGTTGGTGATCTGTGTGTCTAAAGGTACGTCGCACAGACATATATACGTACGTATGTCTGCGAATCTTAGGAGCTAAAGGTACGTCGGACAGACTTTCCGAGGTACCTTTAGCTTCTGGGATTCGCGTACGTCCGGCGTACTTTTCGACACAGCGATCACCAAATGGGGCGTAAAGGCTCATTGCTTTGCCTGGTTCACCGCGCCGGCAGCCACCGTCGTCGGAGCGTAAACAAACTCGCGCACGGACTTGGCCTGCGTGCGCAATCTTGCCAACAGCTGTCCACGCCATTAAACTGCGCCAGCAGACCTAGCTCTGCAATGCGGCACTCCTAGGGACAAACGCATACAAAACGCCGCCATAATGGAATGCTCAATGTGGCCAGCGCGATAATTATCTGAATGGCTAAAATTTGTTTAACACTAGGTTACAACTAGTCCCAATGCGAGGTAAAGAGAGGCATCTGTACGTGTCCCCGTACAGGTAAAGTTCATTCCGTGTATTTTTGAACACATTTCGATTGCCATTTCAAATTTAGTTCACATTGTGGGCTAGGTGTGCATACACCTTAACCAGATGGCACCACCGAAACGCGCAAGGCTGTGGATGGCTCGTTTACTCTGAATGGGCATCTCTTCGTCTGTGCTTACTGCTGACTTGTGCTGGAAACTCATCGTTACCCGTGCTCGGCGTGACAAACACAGCTACGGTAATCACCATGAATCCAGTCACGTTGTGTGCTGTTATTATTCTTAGTTTGATCTAATGTTTGGCAGAGGTACCAGCGGGATGGAAGAATCAAATATATGTATCATGGCGGTAGTCGCGAGTTCTCCGAAGTCACCCATGGGGGCTGTGCTTTTCCTCTGGATTAAGTTTTACTACAACTACTCATCGAGCTTACATTTGTAGCTTTATTGAACCACGAATACGGAACAAGGCTATGTATCGTGTTTCATATGCGGCGGGAGACTTTTCGTTGCATTTGATGACCACTTTCCTAAACAGTTAGCATAGATATTCCGCGTCTGGGTGCAGAGTATTTGGTGGCTCTGATATTTACCGCAGGCTTTCTTGAGAAACGTAGTCGAACCACTGCAAATTATCCTTCCTGCGGCCATTATGATGATCTGGTCCGCCACGGCGTCTGCCTCGTCCATGTCGTGCGAGGACAACAAAACTGCCCTCTCTCTCCCAATCTGCTGCAGTAGGCCCCAGATTTTACGACGAGTACCAGGGTCCAGGCCCGAGCAGGGCTCGTCGAGCATGAGAAGCTGCCGTGGAAAATGTAATACAGTCAACCCTCCAATACCTTCGCTCTCATATCTCCTGCCACAAGAAAATTTCACATCCTTTAAGTATAAGCAGAGTTACACGTTGATATCGCACTGTCGCGCATGCTTCCTCTTCCTTTCACCTCCACTAGTGCGCTGGAAATTAGGCGAGATGGAAAGAGGCCTTGACACCGCGCAGAAGTTGGGCATTTTCTTTTTTCGTTACGAACCTACTTTCTGAATAGTAAAAACCAGTGAAAAGACAAAGGACAGAGAAGAGACGTGGCACACACGACGACTGGGGATAATTGCATCAGTTCTACCTCTCTCTCACTGATGCGGAGGGAACTAAGTTTCCTATCGCACTGGCGTACGTTAGCTACGTGGCGTTTTGCAATAAACTTTGTTTGTGTGTGGGTGTCGGCTTTTGAGCTGCGCATACTCGCCGGGTTTTCCTGGGGGACGGGGTTTTTCAATAAAGCACAGTTGTTAGTAAAAAAAAAAAAAACAGTCGTCGTGTGTGCCCCGTCTCTTCTCTGTCCTTCGTTTTTTGACTGGTTTTTACTATTCAGTATGTACCAACTGACCCAGACAGCTACTCAACCTATTTTCTGTTGATTTCTACGTGTCACTACGCGCCTGGAACAATGTTACCCACAGGGACCAATCGTGATGCACGAAATGGCCTCGTCGTGACAGCCACGGTATCTACATTACGCAGCAGACGTAGCTACGTGCAACTGCTGTGCGTACAGCGAAACGTTTGCTATGCGCGCCATCTTCCCGCGGGTCGAAAGTGCAAGGTCACGCTATCAAACGCGTGCAAAGGATACCACGAAGACGTGAGAGAGGGAGGGGGCCAAGTGAGCGTGCGTCCCCTCTTTAGCCTGGTCGTGGCTGAGCATTGCTATCCGTGCTGCTGAGCGCATGCGCGACCCACGCGGCCTACCTTGGAAGTAATCTGCGGCAAGGTAAAGCTGGGACGTGCTGAGATGGCTGGCCCCTTAATGACTTACGGCATGCCTGTTTTTGGAGGTTGCGTAATCCCTAGTTTCGGAGACGCGTTGATGCAAGAAGCAGCCCGCAGCACGTGTTTTTCGCTGCCAGCGCTTTTCATCACGACAGCGTTGAGACAGTGATTGTACGTGTCGTTGAGCGTGATGTGTCGACGCTTACCTGTGCAAGCGTGTGACCATGCTCCTTAACTATATTAGTAAGCGAATGTTTCAAGCAGCTTACACGGCCAATGAAACTATGTGCCAATTACTTCGTGTTGTCGAATACATTGCTGTAGCGATCAATGCTTCCATTGTCGGGCTAAACTACAACTCGTGTTTAATTTGTTCGAACATTAAATACTACGCAGAAGTCCGAAATACAAAGAAACAAGGTTATACAATTCTCTAACAACAAAATTTCAATCACTTCTGGAATCAGCATGGCATTTGCGTAAGCGTTGGCTTGTACAAATGACAGTGTAGTAAAAAGTGTGCTGATGTTATGTACCATGGAGTTTGTGTCAGCTCGACAGACTCTCTACATATTGATAAATTTGGTAGAATTTTCGTTGGCTCCATTGCCTTCAATATGGTACACTTCCATTTTCAGGTATATGAAGACCATAGAATTTCTGAGGTTCAAACGCTAGAGGTATCAAATTTCTTCCCATCTCACTATTTGTGGTCTATCACTTCCCATAAAAGTGATGTGAACTCCGAGATCCCAGACGTGGTGCATTGCTGCACAGTGGAAATTTCAGACGCGTATTGCATTTGCCGGTCACCAGAGCAATGCTGCACCGACAGAAATGCTGGACATCAGGCAAGTGTGACGCTTAGCACAACCACTCGATGGACGTCTGCTCAATACTCTTAACAGAGTGGACAACCCAGTTAAACTACTGAATCCCCAAAATCGCAGCTGTTAATTCGTATTGAATAGATACTATTTTGAAAACTCTTCTTTCCGTGCGTATCTATAATGTTTGACCTCTATGATGGTAAAACTCTCGGTACCTGAGCAATTTCGGTTACCTAAGTAGGTTCCATTGAAATAGCAGATCTGCTAAAGAACATACAGTTTTATTACTACAGTGCTCAAGCTTTCCGAACGTATTCAAAATGCGTCGTTCTCACATATCAATCAAATTTTAATTTGAAATTAAGTCAACGTGCGAATGTTAGGGTTGTGTTTTCAGCATCTACAAAATTGCAATGTCTGTGCAGACAAACCAGACGAGGCCTATCCAACAAGCGCATGTGCAAAAAGAAACACCAGGAACCGTTTGTTGAATGTGCGGGAGCAATTGTTTACAACCTTCCTTTAAAGTGCGGGAAAAATTACATCGGACGAAGCGGAAGTTGCCTCAACGTTTCACTGCGTCTCTATTGTCGTCCCATCCTTGTTATTTTTTGCGCTGTTACACATGTTTCAAGTTAGTGCCGGTGTGTGTCTCGTCTTGCTTCATCCTTGTCTTTTCACGTGCTATAAGCCTCACGATGTCACACCCACAAGCCCAAATCACTGTATTACAGTATCCCCTTGTTATGTAAATTAGTTTACCTTTCCTATGTAATTAAATCCCCTGTTCTGTTTCACCTTCCTCTCGGCCTCGTAATCTTCACCAAAAAAGCAACCCTGATCAAGCAATCTCGGACGATGGTGTGGGCCCACTAACTTCCGTGTGACGCTTCGGTAGTGTAGGCCAGCTACACGTTACGAGACGCATCGATGGCGTAGGCTATAGAGAGCGACCTGCAGTTGACGCTATACGCCGGGACCATGACTTCTAGTCCGAGCCCCCGTCCATCATACAAAAAGTGTAATGCCTTGTATCTCTACAACATGCCTAATTAGCGAATTTAAGCCATTTATGCCATATAACAGTGCGATTGTAGACTATTGGTGGCTTTATAGGAGATAAGGAACCATTGAAAAAAGAAATTGATCAAAGAATGCCCATAGGGTTACTGGGGCCCTGTCGAAAATGCAGACAAGCTTATAGTAGGGGTGGACCAACTTAAATTTGGGGGAATGCTAACTTGAAATTCGGAAGTGTGCCATTCTGAAAATTCAAAAGTGGGCTAACGTGAAATTTTGGGGCGACAACTGAAATTTGGGGGTGGGCAAATCTGAAACTTATGGTGGGCGAACTTGAAATTTAGGGATAGGCTAACTTGAAGTTTAGGTTGGGTGAACTTGAAATTTGGGGTGTGGCCACTTTAAATTGTGGGTGGACAAACTAGAAATTTTGGGGTGGGACAACTTGAAACTTGGGGTTAGACCAATTGAAATTTAGTTTGGTCTAATTTGAATTTGGGGGTGGGCTAAATTAGAATTTAGTGGTGTGGAGACTTGAAGCTTATGGGGTGGGCCAATTGAACTTTTCGGTTCGTCATACTTAAAATTTGGGGTTGGGCCTACTTGAAATATAGGGATGGACCAACTTGAAATTCAGGGGTAGACAAACTTGAAATTTGAGTGGGCCAACTGAAATTTCGGGGTAACCCAACTTAAATTTTGGAGTGGGGAGCTGAAATTTCGGGTTGGGCCAAGGAAAATTTGGGGTGGGCCATAATTTCAATCTATGAATGCGCCAGCTGAAATTCGAGGGTGGGCCAACTTGAACTTTAGGGGTGTGCTAATTTGAAATTGAGGGCTGGACCAATTAAACTGAGATGTCCCAACCTGAAATTTGGAGTAGGCCAACCTTTGGGTGGGCCAACTTGGAATTTGAATGTGGGTCAACTTAGAATTTGGGTTGGGCCTACTTAAACTTTGGGGTAGGACAAATTGAAATTTAAGAGCGGGTCAACTGAAATTTGGGGATGGCCCCACTTCAAATTGGGGGCTAGTCTAACTAAAATGTGGGGTTTGGCCAACCGAGATTTGGAGGTAGGCCAACTTGAAATTTGAGAGTGGGCTAACTTCAATTTTGGAGTGGTCCAAGTTAAAATTCAGGATGGGTAACTAAAATTTGGGGTTGTAGCAAAGAAAATTTGGGTGTGGGCTAACTTGAAATGTAGGAGTAGGCCATCATTTCAATTTATGAATGGCCAACCAAAATTTGAGGGTGGGCCAACGTCAAATTTAGGGTGGACCGACTTGAAATTTAGGGGTGGGCTAACTGAACTTCTGAGATAAACAGCTATAAATTTGGAGGTGGGCCAACGTAAATTTCGGGATGGGCCAACTTGAAATTTGAGGGTGGGCCAACCTAAAGTTTGGGCTTCTGCCAACTTAAGTTTTAGGGGTGGGCCAAATTGAAATCTAGAGGTGGGTCAATTGGAATTTGGGGGTGGCTCAACTTGAAATTAGGAGCTGGCCAACTAAAATGTGGGGTTTAGCCAGACTAAATTTGGGGGTGGGCCAAGTTGAAAAGATGGGTGGCCCAGCTTGAAGTTTAGGGATGGCCCAACTGAAATATGGAGGTGGGCCCACTGGAAATTTGGGGGTGACCCAACTTTGGTAAAGTTTCTACATAATTTTTTCTTTGACACGTTGTAACGTGTCCTTAAGTATATGCTTGTGGCGCCTACAGGGTACCACAAGAAAAAGAGGTCACCAAAGCCAGAACCCGACTGGTCAATAGGTATGTAGCACCCCAAGGGGGTGCATAAAAACGGTACTCCCCTATCGCAGACAGTCATGCCTTATGGTTACAGGAGCCAAATGGTACATACCATGTATCCACGGTCGCATGCATATGCCTCTCATGCCACTACACTCTTTGAGACGTTTTGAGTCTGTGCCACATGCCAGTTTCTCACGTTCTCTACACGTGTTAGCATACACTTTGGGACGCTATGTAGATGGCACACCCCCCTCCCCCATCTTCAGGATTGGCTCTCATTCCTCGGTTGATTCCTCTAGGCAGCTATCGCTACGTAGAAACTGCGACATTATACTGCCTTCATGATTAGCCCAGGTTGATCATGTTCTGTTGCTTATTCACTGGAGTGCAAATGTCATCGTCGTTTTAACGTAGTCCACATCACTACACATAGGTACATTCGATGGTTTAAAGGGCAACTCCGGCGATTTTTTTACCATGTCAAGATAATGGCATTTCTAGGTTTCCGAGGCTCCTTGTCACGCGTATGATAGCAGAATTGCTCCGCAAATTCAAAAAATAACTTTAAATAAGCAAAGAGGCGTGAGACCGAAACCGAAACTCGACCAGGCAGCCGAGCGTACAACTTCGTGTGACGTCATCAATGTATCACCAGCGGCAGTGGCGTAGCCAGAAATTTTGTTCGGGGGGGGGGGGGGGGGCTCAGGTTGCAGCGCGGCCTCCTCCTTATAGAATTTGTCGAGGGATCAAATACATGAATAATAGCTGCATTGCCAATGCCATTGTATATTAGATGCTGCAAACAAATTATCGAACGCTACGCACTGTCAAGTAAAATATGTATATTTTCATAAAAGAATATATTCGTATGTCCCAAAAATTCTGGCAAAAATAACTGCTATCAATGCTCCCGCGTTTTTTTGTCTATTTAATGAGGAAAGAAAATATCACACGGACATTAGAACTATATCAGTTCGAAACCAGCAAAGCAGTGTATACAGCTGATATGAAGAACGTAAAGGCCGTGAAATGAATAAGTTGAGGACAAATATTTTGTTGAATCTTTGTCATTCAAGAACCTTGTTTACATTTTTGCACATATGCAACGGCCAGGAAAAAACCTCAATGACGCTGTCCCTCATTGCAATAGATTGCGCAGGAGCAGCTGTTACCGGTCGTGTATTGTAATTACACCGAGATTATACTCGCAACAGTGCGTACAAATAAAAGTAGGAGAGAGAGAGAGAGAAGTCATAAGGTAAGGGCAGGGTAGAGCACTACACGGGCCGATTTTTTCAGCCCGAGCCCAGCCCGGGCCCGTTTTTACGTTGGGCGGCCCGCCTGAGCCCGATCAAAACTTTTATGGTGAGACCCGAAAAAAAATAATCTACGTTACCGCCCGGCCCGGCCCGCCACCCCTTATCTTAGGCCCGAGCCCGGCTCGAAACTGGCCCGAACCCGGCCCGAGACCGAAAAATACATGTTTTTCAGAGTTGAGAGCACCGAGAATAACTCGCTGCACGTTACATGCACACCACCATAAAGCCCGAGCCCGGCCCGGGCCCGGGTCAAAAAGCACACGCCGTGCCCGAGCCCGTGAAAAAACTGATCTACCCGGCCCGGGCTTTCGGGTAAGCCCGAGCCCGTGCAGTGTTCTAAGGCAGAGAGGTTAACTATGCTGAGCCCGGTAGGCTACCCTGCACTGGGGAAGGGGGAGAAGGGATTGAAAGAGAAGGAAGCGAGAAGTTCACAGTTCACACGTTGCACATTTACAGTTAAGCGTTCATCACTGAGTTTCGTCACAGGCGGTCATACAGGCTTGTGCACTTCAAAAAACGCAGCAGCGCCTTTGTAACCCTGCACATAGCAGAAGCACGAGGCCACGCGCCCAAGATCTTTTCCTCCGTAAAAGGCCTCTTGTCTAAGTGCCCCATAGAGTTTCATATTACTATATGGTTATTTATTTAGAAACTCTATGAAGTGCCCCAAAGCCGTCCGAAGGGCAATCCTCTCATCTTCGTATTTGTGGCAGTCACATAAAAGTAAGAGTTCTGCATAATATACATTAGAAATGCGAAGACAGCATGGAATATACAAATGCCAAGATACAACTCGCTAAAGGGCAAAAAAAAGTAGCTGGAAACAAAGTTCAGTGCTTATATACAGAACACCTCGCAACAAGATATTTAAATATACGTCTAAGTCTCCAATAAATCTACGTATTTAAGCAAACGTCACTGTATATTATGCGTCAAACAAGACAAATAATCACGTTGCGGAGTCAGAGATAGTAAACTTTGCGCACAGAAAGACAGATGATCTAGGCAAGAACAAAACTATGATCGCAGAAATCGTGATATGTACTCGGGCCATGCAGCGGTCGCGACAGCACCATACAGGTAGAATAATAGAGGAATAATGCAGAAATCAGTACGAAAATGTGTAATTTAACTGCCCGCACAGCGGCAACAATTATTCTGCACCCAAAATAAAAGGAGGGTTTTGCTTCGTTTCAAAAAAGAAATAAAAGCAGGTAGCTAAAAAGGAAAGAAAAGGACAAACGAAAGCCACAGATGATGCGGCAAGTTACTACCCAATATCCGAGTGTGTTTTTGGCAAACGCCGCATGGGCCGGGCTTTCAATGAGCCAGGTCGGTCAAAATTGGTTATTGATGTCCTCGTAATTTTCGTATTCGCATGATAATTTTGATCATGATGCTAACTGCTAGAATGAACGGCTGAAATTTCCGCGGTTTTAAAAGCTAACGAACAGTCATACGTTTTCATAATTACGAGCTTATGGACCTGAAGGAACAGAGCTTTTTACTTGCATTGATTTTTGCTGCTTCGCTATCTAAAGGACAAACTTCTCTCGGCGAGGAAGTTGAGCGAAGCGGTCAATGACTTCGGACACGTTGATGCCGACTTCTCTGTGGGTGTATATAAGCACCAGTCTAACCATTCGTTCCACAGACATTGTAGAGCGCAAGTAGGTTTTTAGTAAACTCTTATTAAAAAATATTCTCTCTGCGCTGGCAGTGGCCACTGGAAGGGTGACTAAAATCTGGAACAGTTTGTACACATTTACAAAGAACCTGCAGTCGCAATGAGAGAGGGCATCCATTCCGGTGCTAAAACCTAAATCACTCCCTCGGTGTCGTTGGCATCCTTGTTTAGGTACCTTGCACAAACAGTAGGCTGTTAGATTCCACCGATGTACGTCGTTTCGTCAGGAAGTATGGAGAAGCAGCCTGATTTTGCAACTAGGCTTTCTTTGATAATTTCGCCACAAATTTGTATAATTTTGTTTTGGGCATCTGGGCTTAAATACGAGGCATTACTGGGGCAACTTTCCAAATGGTTCTTCAGATATGTATCTCCAGAATCAGCTCGCATGCGAAGAAGCGCTCTGAAAATACCTGTACTTTCTTAGGGGCATATGCTTAAATCCATAGGGCCACTGTCCCTGTGGCCACGGAGAGTCAGACCTTGTAGCCCGCAAAAAGAATTTCCTCAATAATAGGCCATTTCCTTTCTCCTGTTTTCTCATATTTTACTTTGCCTGCCCTCGTCAAGCTGATCGATCACATTGGGCACGCGTCCTGAAAATGTTTGGAGAAAATTATCACCTGCTAGCTCACAGTCACGGTAATATTTAGTATTTTCGTGTGTGTGGAAGATTGCGAGCGCGTGCTTTCATTTCTGGAACGGCTTGGACACGAGGGCTCCAGTGCACGCATGTTGGTCCAAGTTTATAACAGCATTAACCCCATAAAGTTCCATAATTGAAAATCTTTTAAAGCACGCCTTTGGAAATGTCAGTGCACCTTTCGCGTCAAAAGTTTATGAGAACTTTACACCCATAAAATTTCGGAATTGAAATCTATGCACTCCGTAGATTCCGCGGCCGCTGCGAGATGCCGCAACGCGCCCGCTCGCTATCGAAAAGCCCTTGAAAGTTTGTGCTCGGATGGGGCTCCTTGCGTTACGTGACCCGAGGTGCCACGAAATCCACCCCAGGTGCCATGAAATCCAGCCCGAGTTCGCAATGTTCGTGCTGAAATGTTATTCGAGCGTGAAAAAGACATTGTAGACAGAATGCAGAATGATTCCCGGCGTCGGTGGTAGCTTTGGTCGGCGATGCATGCCAGCACGAAAACATTTCGGGGGGGGGGGGGGGCTGAAGCCCCATCAGCCCTCCCCCCCCCCCCCCCTGGCTACGCGCCTGACCAGCGGGGAAGGCGCGCAATGCATGTCGGTCTCGTCAGCGTGGAGATCGAAACCGCTGAAGAGCAGACGCTCAGTTGATTCGCGACCACGCTGCATCATTGGTACCATGTCCTCAAATGACAGTATGAGCTGCACAAGCTCCTCGGATCTGTCAAAGAGCAACAGCTTTGAATCTGGGGCATACTACAGCACAGACTCCTGGACTTCTCCATGCTCTCGTCACTGTCGTCTGCATGATCCCGGCATGCTCTGCTTGGAATATTCGTGACGTCATACACAATGTGGCCTGAGGTAAGGTAGGGTCCTCGAGGCAATAAATTAAATTCATTTGTAGAAAATCTGTGCAACTCTCAAGCCTGTTTTTTTAGGACATAACGGAGGTGTTCAGAGGAACAGACCCAGCGAATTTCATCGACATCCGTTGATATCGAAAAATCGCCGGAGTTGCCCTTTAACACTTGGTCTCAGATCACGTCCCAATCCTTGTACCTCTCAGGTCGTTCAATACCTATGCGTGTTTAATTACATACCATTGTCGTAACCATTGTCGTCGTGTTGCTGCTGTCGTTATACACACGTACTCTAGTATCGCACACACGCAGCGACCCGATTTACACAAACACCATGGTCCACCTATTGTAACGCTTTCCGGAAACCCTAAAATATGCCGGATAGCTATAGATACTTGCAAAATGCCTCGATGACATTGATTCCCACATTGTGTGGGATCTGTGCAGTTTGATGACCTGAGGTGATCTCCTTAGACCTTCGTTGGCCGGTCACATGTGCCCTCCTGGAGCAGTAGTCAAAAACGCAAAACATAGTTGCGCAAGAAAAAACACTCCCTGTAACTTCTCGAACACCAGTCAGAACCTTGCCGCCTTTTCTTTGTACTGTTCCGTTGGCGAGAGTGTGATCATTCCAGCTAGTCGCAAAGATCATTGGTTTTCAGGTAAGAACATGGTTTATCTAGCGCTGTGTACAGTGTATATGTAGGTGAGATGTAGTGCAGCTGGTGAAAGCGACCAATGTCTTGCATTATGAAGAGCATAGTAGAGACCAACACTACAGTAATTCACGCGCTGTAGCTGCGAGGGTGCAATGGTTGCGCTAGTGCTGGCTGGCACGCCGCAGTTTTAGATATGCCAGTGTGGTTCGTAACCGTATTTATCTTGGTAACATACTGTTTGCATTTGTAGCGTGAGTACAATGTATTTCGTCTTTTTCGATACACGCATTCCAAATATACTTTGGCACTGACCTTAAGTAAGGAAAAAACCTGCCCCAAATACTTAGCAAGTTTTAGCACATGCGGAGCGCATCTCATGGGAGTTGCTGGTCAGCAGTATCGAACGAAGTCTTTATCGGAAACGCGTCCATTTTGTTGTCAATAGGATCCCGCCTACTTGCGCGATAGAACCATCCCAGTGTGCATGCACTTTATGAGTATTGCACGGCTCATGTCGAGAATTCTTGGGGACGGACATCAGACATTAGTAGACAAGAAACGCAAGACGAGTATCTCTATACACGTAATCAAACGACCTTATATAAGGGCATCTAATAATTTTCTGCGGAATGTTTAAATAAACTGCTTCGGTGAAACATCACCTTGGGCTGCGAAGCGATGGCGGTGGCCAGACTCAACATTCGAGCCTTTCCGCAGGAAATCTCTCCGGGCATCTTGGGTCCCACGTCGCTCAAGTTCAGTTTCTCCAGCATGCTCGTCGTGGCATGCTGCACATCACCGCCGTCGGTATCCCTTAGCTGTTGAAAATACGAATGCATTAACTGGTCATGGCGGCTTTGTCGAGTGTTTGATGACTATCTATGAGAATGTGATGTAATTTAAGAGTTGCCGTGGAATGAAAAACTACCAAACGAGGAGGTGTTTTAAATGTTTTTCTAACTTCACCATGAACAGAGCTAACGACCTTTTCACTGTCTCTCCACTCATCTTTCTGTGGTGGTGATTCCCTTCAAAAACATTGTTGAAGAAATGATGTCTCATGACTGCTTATGAGAATGGGATAGAATTTGAATGTTACGGTGCAATGGCACAAGCTTCAAATGAGGATGTGTATTAAGCTTGTTACACTTTTGGCAATGCGTTGGTAACAATGGTGTCATTTTTCCAATTACCCCTCATTGGTGACTGTTTAAAAATTGTCGCAAAACCTATGCCTGAGGCTTAGCTACCAGAATGCGATTGGATTACAGCATTGCGCTGCATTATGACACCACCCACAAGTTTTTATAAGTTTATAGAGGTTGAGGGCGAATCTGATGCTCCGTACATACTATTTTCTGCTTTGGGCAGCGATTGAAACGAAGCGTAGATTGAACACCACACTTATCTTTCCAATTTCTAAATTTTTGTTCACCTCCTTGCCAACATGTGATCAATTACACTTTCAACCCTTACGGTGGCTGGAGGTTTAGTTTACATTTAGTCTGGTTCTAAATTTTCCAAACACGTAATTGTCTTTGAAGAGTACTTTTCTTATTGTAATTGTCTTTGAAGGGTACTTCCCTTATTTACAACGAGAGCAAACCAGTATCTCCACAACGGAAGTGCGACACCGAGTGATTTCTGACTGAACTTGTACCGACTGGCGGACATGTTCTTGCACTCACTCGTGCTTGAACTGTTTCGTTCAACTCGCTACGGTTCTTTGCAAGGAACAAGCTTTTTTGAGAAGCCAGCGCGGCACTTACGGTGGCGAAGTAAATGGCGTTCTCCTCGCATGTCAGGTCCTCAAAAAAGATGTCAGACTGCTGGCACAGTGTGACCTCCCTGCGTACCAACTCTTGGCTGGTGTACAAACTGTGGCCGCACACTGTCACCCTGCCGCTAGTCGGTCCTCCGAGTGCGCCTGCACAAAGCAGAGACACGTAAAGTCTTCAACTGCAAGGCTTTTTACAGAAGGTACCTTCAGTAATTGCTAAAGACCATGTTCATTGAAACCAAAACAAAGCATATCAGCCTATAAATATACTGCCAACTGATATGTTCTGTTTGCTTTTTTTTTGTAAATGCAGCTTAAGTGAGGGCTTACCACTGACTTGTCCGAAGCGTGTGATCTTGCATTACTTGTGCACATCATTGCCTCAGCTTGTTCTCGATGTTGTGCTGTTATCGCCATTTCGTGAAGACAATTTGGGGTTTGTCTTCAAACCGAAGCTTCCAGCTACTTTACCGAACATTCGCAATGCTACACGAAGGTCAGCGAGAATCTCCTGCATCATTTGTAAATTTAGCACCCGGCCTAGAGCATGTTCGGCTCTGGTCCCACATGAGTAAAAAATGGCTTGCCCGCTGGAATTCTTCGTAAGAGCAAATTTCATCTAATCCCAATACGAATGCAGACAGCCAATGGCAAAGTTAACGCACCAAGCAAGAGCGTTGTGAACTCAGACACGTCGTTTTGTGCTGACCATTACTGCGCTTGTCCCGATCGCAACCACCCAGTTCTTTTCTTGGTAGGTACAAGCTGACCCAACGAAATATTCCATTTTACTTGGTCAATTGCTGTTATCGTCGTCTCGTTCCTACAATGCCGTGACACTATATACAGTCCACCAATACTAGGAATAATCGCTTCTCAGGTGGAGCGACTCACCTGTCAGGATCCTCATCAAGGTGGTCTTGCCCATGCCATTTTGACCCAGCAGAACGGTAACCTTGCGCTCGTACACTGTCAGATCCAGGCCGTCCAAGACTAAAGCTTTTCCAAGTACCTATCCACGAAAAAAAAAATTATGCACTATTTTCAGATATTTCAACCCAAGCAAATTATAAGTCAGAGACAGCGAATCAGCATAAACCAGTTCTCACACCTATTGGCAGCGGTAGAGGTTTGTTTTCATAAAAAGCGCGAACACGCCTCACGTGTCCGGATTAATTGTTATTGCACAAAAACCTGTGGGCAATAGGAATCGTGTTCGGGCGCTGCAGTTAGCCCCTCATACAGGATTTCACGGCGCTGGCTTTTGTTCTTTGAGCTTGAAGTGCGCCGATAATCTTGGATTTTTTTCCCCATTTACCGAGCACCACAGCGTCCTAGGCGTTTCTCACCTTTCTGAGGTCTCTGGTCAGAATTATCGGATGCACGTCTGGCGGCAGCTCTTCGAAGCGGGTCGGGTCTCTCTGGACGGGCGTTGCATCGACCTCTGTTTCTCTAGTGTCGCCTTTCCAATATTTCTTCTGTGAATACAAAGCGGTGGGAGGAAGGAGACTGAATCTGGCGCAGGTAAAGAAAACGCACTTCAACGACGGACTTAGAGACACTATAAAAAAAAAAAGGTGGGAAGGCGATTCAAATTTTAGTTTAAGTTGATCAACTACAATGTGTTCTCGAACGAGTAGGGAACTTGGGAATGAGAATGGGGGAGAAGTCCTTGCGCACGGCACTCTATCACGTCGCCATTCGGGTGAGGGGAGCTGGGGGAGCGTCGGACTGGTTAAATTACTTGACTGCACTGATGTTCGGGATCGGCACACATGTTTCAACTGCCCATGCTTATGGGAAATGGGTCACCCTGTTAGACTGCACTATCGCCGCGATCGGCCCACAGTTTGAAACTGCACGTGCCAACGCAAATTTCTCACATTTTTAGACTGCTATCAAAAGATTGGCCCACACAAAAAGGTTGAAACCCCGATATCCGATATGTAAAGTGGGAGTAATTCGATAAGCAAGATATGCTATTCCGAAAGTTCAGCTTCTTTAGTAAATTTGCCTTCTGTAACTAAAAAAATAAAGCCACTAGCTGTTACTTCGAGAGGCGGCCTGATAAGCCCGAAAAGACACAGAAATCAGAAGAGTGACGACACCGAATTCACGTTCCCATATGAGTTGGATTTTACTGCGTCTGCGCCGACTAAATAACCTTTCTGTGGGCAAAGATAAACTTCGCATTTTAAAGGATTAAAATGCTGAACTTGCAAGTTTCGAAAACTTTTGCTGCGCAACAACGTCCCAAAGGCCACTCAATAATTTGAAATTCAGGACGTGACGTAGACGTATAGGCGATTGTCTATCAACGCAAAAAAAAGGAAGTTTGGCTTACTGTCTCTTTTCACGCGTAATCAACTCTTACCGTGATTTCAACGAAAATAGTGCTTTGAAAGATAGCTTTTTGTCTAATGTACGTGGCTTGGTGTTTACCGCCGTGACGTTTTAAAGCCTCCTCCACTTGAGCAACACAGATTAACAGAGAACGCTAATTGCAACGCCTAAATACAATGCCGGAAATGAAAGTGGACGAAAAGATCACTTGCGGCAGATGGGAACCACGCCCATATATTCCGCATTTCGCGTGTTGTGCTTTACCACTTCAGATACCATGGCTGTTAGGCTCCCGTAACATTTATTGGGTATTCTTTTACAATCCTAGCCCTGGGAGCGTTCGTCAGCGCCTTCATGGACATAGCCATCAATAAATAAATAAATAAATAAATAAATAAATAAATAAATAAATAAATAAATAAATAAATAAATAAATAAATAAATAAATAAATAAATAAATAAATAAATCAGTTTATTCATGTAGCCTATAATTGTACATAAAGGATTGAAAAGGTAAAGCTGTCGATAAGGCAACTTGACGGGCCCTCGCTCCCGCCTGTCTGAGCAGCAAAATTGAACAGTACACAAAAGTGTTTAACAAATAGTGAATGCATCCACAAAGATAAAAAGCACTTCATTGAATTTCTAACAGGCGTGGTCAAGAATTAACTAGCATGGTGGCTTCCACAATCTAGCAGCGCACGTGGAACAGTCTTAAATACCGGCGGCCATTTTTTGTCATGTGACTAACAAGCAAAATGTCCCCCCCCCCCCCCCCCGGAAAGTTTTTCTTCTCAAGTTCCCTTTCATGTCACTAAGTATTCAATATACAGAAAACTACATTACATTATGACAGTTATACCTCGCCGCAACGCATATTACTCCCTCGCGAAAGAAGGGGTTACCGCTGACGTGGACGGCTGTAAGAACGTTAGTAGTGACATCTTGTGGCACTTTGATCAACCTCAACGCGTTTGAAATGTTCTCAAGAGCAGCTGGGGCTTCTTGGTAAATCACGTCGAATAGCGAAAACTTCAGACAGCGACCAATTAGCCAAAAATAACACTGAAACAGATGACGCTGCTACTAATGAATGAGACATACAGGGACCGGATACACATCTATACCGATGACTCGATCTCATCTACCAGCTCTTCAGGTGCCACTTTCATTCTGGCTAAGAAAACTACAATCAAATTCAAATTGTCACACATGACAGAGCATCAACGGCACCAGAGCTTGCTGCCATACGTGCTGCTGCAAAATACTTTCTTGCATGAAACACCGCGGAAGTGGTTCATATTTTGCGACTCTGCGGCAGCACTTCAGGGTACGCATTTTGACCTATATCACAGCACTCATGAGCAGCTGGCATATGAGGCAAGAGGACCACCGTCAAGCTATCGCTAAAGGGCGTGAAACTATATTTCAGTGGCAACCCGGACATACCAGCATTGCTGTTAATGACCTCGCCGACGACGACGATTACTTCACAACCGACACTTTCCGCCAGTAGCTAATTAGATAATACGGTTTCTCGTCGCTGTAACAGCTTTGTGTCCTCTCCTGTTGAGTATTGAACGTCCACAAGATTGCGCCGCCAATGCGACAGCTCGCGTCAACATTCTCTAGTAATACGGTATTCCGTGGAGGCAAATACGTTTCGCGGACAACTCTAAGACTCCATAGTCTCCGCATTCTCCAAACCATGCTCACCGTGAGAAAGAATACTGGGCTGCGCGGGTTGTCGGCGCACCACGGGAGGATCTGCGGGAGGTACCAGATCAGGAACGCGACGACCACGTTGGAACCAAGCATGAGCGTCCATATCTCCAGTATGGTGACTTTGTTACCCATGACATGCCTGGTCACCAGGGACCAGCCAGCACCTCCTGGGAAGCAAGCAATGCGGTAGAGAACCTCGCATTTATTGACTCGTTTCATTGCTATCATTCTTTCATTGCTATTCAAATGGCTATTCAAGAAGATCAGCGAAAATCTTGAGGGAAGACACTCCCGCCAGCGCCGCTGATGGGTTCACCCAGGACAACTTTTCCCGCATTTACCCGAGCCGTAAAGTCACCAGAGTGAAATCTGCGCACCTTTTGATTGGGATTCTTGCTTCTAATTGTGTCTTAGCCTAGATACTACGGAGAAAAACGCGCTTTTCTTCGTCGGCCGCCTAAACGTCTGCCCGAACGGGATCATAGCGCCCGATACAGAGTCTCTAATGGCCAAGCGTCAGTTTCTTTTTTTTTTTTGTCGTCATTGGCTGGGCCGTGTCACTGGGGTGAACGTAACATAATGTTTGCCTCTACGCAGTGTGTATTCAGCGCTCAGCTAGTAGCTCGGTCATCGTCGACGTCAAAAGTACGTGCCGCATGGCAGGCTCAGCGTATGCATCGCCCAGCGTTGAACAAGAACTGAAGCGAATATTTAACACTAAACGAATTCGCAGCAACAACGTGTCAGTATTAATTGGTCTGTGGCAGCTAAAGCCCCCCCCCCCCTCCGACGCCCCCTCCCAGTGCTTCGCACCGGGTCAATTCACTCCCCTTGGCAGGAATCCTCCGTGCAAGCCCCCCCCCCCCCCCCCCCATGGTGAAGCAAAGAAAAGGAACATCTACTGCAGAAGTAGATTAAGGAAATGATAGCACAGCGCAAAAACATAAAAAAATCAATAAAAAATTCACGAACAACTACGATACTCCCTAATGCGACTTTTCAGCGCAGATGTTTAGGCGTTTTGAATTCGCTGTCTATTGCGGCGAATAATTTGATTCTGAACGACAGGGTCCTCTCGGCGGCAGCGCTCATCCTGAGCTCATTTAGCAGCAGCGGCAGACGAAGCTTTTCCACCGGTTGTGTCGCTCACGGATCAGAAAGAAAGCGTGAACACAAGACGCGTGGCTCGCGAGCAGCGCAGGCGAAGTAGCGCATGCGCAGTGGGTCCGAAGCCCAAGACCGCGGTGGACGATCTCGCCACACGTCTGTTCGCTGCCATGGGACATGTCTCGTGCGGCACTCCGCTTTCCTCCTCACCTTTTAGCCATACTCTTATCCTCTGTTTTTCACCTCATGCTTTCGCTGCAGCCTCCTCCTTCGCTTTGCTACTCGCGCTCTCTTCGCTCTCGCCGTCCTTGATCCCCTACTGTGCTCCGTGTTGACTCTTTCCTGCTTCGCTGTGCTCGTTCGCTCGGTTAGGCCGACACTCAGCACAAGAATGGGCACCAAGAGCTGCGGTCTTAAAGTTTAACCAACAAGAGATTCTAATATAGGCCCTCGCAGTCACGAGCTCAAGCTTTATGGTGGCGCCACCAAAGACAAACGAAAATTATGCTTATTCCGGAATATTTACCCGCAGTCGTGTATAGTCCACCTCGACTAGGAACCAATGGAGGAATGTCCTCATCCATAGTATTGTAGTACATATATGGAAAGACAGATTTCTTGAAGCAAAAGTCCCCAGAGGTGGCTCGCGCATCTCACGCTTGCGCACAACGGTCGGGCAAGTACGAGAAAGGTCTCGTGATTAGTCCGGCCTTGCAAAAACGAGAGAGAATGAGCCGGGAGAAAAGCAGCCGACTACACCTCTTGGTTTTCCTCACATTTGGATTACTTACGGCAAAGTGGAAAGCTTTGTCGGTGCGGAAGAAAAATAGGTCCGGCAGTGATCGCCGGCCACCGCCTGGTTTTACGCGCGCTATTTTTGCTCTGCGAGGAGGTTTCCACCACTTTCCCCGCACCCGCCTGTACGCTTTAGACGTCCCGCCTTCGGTGTGAACGTGTCTTTAAAAGACACAGGCACACTAGCTCAAAACCGCGCGATGAAGGCCGCTGGCGGCAGAAATAGAGCCGCAAAGACCGCCGAATGGCAACGTTTTGCGGCCGCGGAGTCAACTGCTCTCGTGGCTATAGCCGACGATCGGGAAGACCAACGAGAAGCGGCCGATTCAATTACGTCGGCATATGCCTCGAGGAACTACCAGGCACGTTCGTCATCACTGATCACAGCCATGTATTTGATTCCAGCTCGGAATCAATTACAGCTCCAGTTGAAATTGATTTCCCCAAAGTCGCTCGCAAACGTGGCCAACTTATTACCGAGACTATATACCGGTGTTCGTGAGACTGATGGTTCGATATTATTGGAATTTGCTAATCGAGCTCAAATATGCAAGCAGCATCACTGTTCCTTTAAGAGTGAAAAAAAAGGTATACTCTAAAGCGTAAACCTGCAAGTTGATAATGAATCGACCTATTCAGACTTACAAAAACTGGTGAGTCCAAGCCTGACCGAGATTAAGTTTGCTTTTGCTGAGGTTGAGTCCTAGGGAACCTCGGCAGTGGTATTTTTGGTAAGTCAGAGCCCAGATGAATCCGCACGAGTATGCTTTTGGAGAGTTTGACTCCAAGTGAGCCCGGTTGAGTTTGATTACGTCGAATGTGAGTCCGAGTAAGTTAAATTTTGCGAGTTTGGTAAATAGGTCGTTCATTTCGCCGATCTTAACTAGAGCTCTCAAGCCTTATTTATGGCGATAACCAAACAAGAATTTTTTTTATAAACGTATATGGCGGCAAAGGAATCGCTAAAATGACCGCGCGTACCTTCGTAGTCCTGGGCGAGGAACATGATCATCATGACGGAGACGAGGCCGGAGTGGGGAACGATGCCTCCAAATAGTTGGTTTCTCCTGCTTGTGGTCAAGTAGTCGGGCACCGTCACGGGCAAAAGCGCGGCGAGGAACACGCCTGGGGCTACCATTAAGATGGCCAGGAAGAGGACTGCTCTCACCCATCCTGCAGACGGGGATTCCGAAATTAAAGGTGGGTTCTAATTACGGCCAATATTGAACATAGTTCCTAAATTCGTTGATGTTATCAAGATGGCCTGGAAGAGGACTGTTCTCGTCCATCCTGCAGATGGGAATGCCGAAACAGAAAGTAGGTTCTAATTCTTGCCAATATTTAAGATAGTCTTTATATTGCTAAGCTCGTTGCTATTATCAAGATGGCCAGAAACAGGACTGTTCCCACCCGTCCTGCAGATGGAGATCCGAAACCAAGGGTAGGTTCTAATTCTGGCCAATATTGAAGATATCCTGTATATTCCTGAGCAGGGTGCTACGATCAAGATAGCCAGGAAGAACTGTTCGCACCCTTCCTACAGGAGGAGGTTCCGAAACCAAGGATGGATTCTTATTCTGGCAATTATTGAAGATAGTCGCAACGAGATTAGAAATGTGTAGACTATGAATTTGGCCAAGAAGAGGACTGTTCTCACTAATCCTGCCGATGAGGATTCCGTAACCAAGAGTAGGTTCTAATTCTGGCCCATATTGAAGACATTCATATGTTCCTGAGCTCGTTGCAACTAACAAGATTGCCAGGAAGAGGATGGTTCTCACTCATGCTGCAGATGGGAATCCTGAAACCATTGTTACGTTCTAATTCTAGCCAATATTGAAGATATTCTAAATATTCCTGAGCTCGGTGCGGCTATCAAGATGGTCATGCAGGAAGAGGACTGTTAATACCCCTCCTGCAGATGGGGATTCTGAAACCAAGGGTGGGTTCTAATTCTGGCCAATATTGAAGATCGTCTTTATATTGCAATGAAAAATGTTTCGAGCACAAGCAATGGAACGCACCTAATACCCCCCTTCGACTTCGTGGCGCCTAGCATCCAATAGAAATGCTAACAAAACCATGTTGTTGTTTTTTTTTTATTTTAACACGCTGCATGCGCGAACTTTCGCAAAATGCACTGTTGCGTTATAAAGCACACAAGAAAGCTTAAGTGCGTTAAGTGCGTTTTTTTTTAGCGCAGACAACCTTACCGTGGACGGACTTGATCACCCGCAAGGTGCAGAGTATTCGTCCTGCCTCTATCTGCGTTCAAGTTACTGGCAAATTACTACGCACAAAGACAACAAAGAAAAAAAACTGTGTTTGCGACCCCAGATGACCTATACGTGTTCAACTTGATGACTGACACCATTCTGCGTGCCCTGAAGTAGAAGACGTGCTATCTGGGTGATGTGGCTATTTTCTCATCTGCATTTGCCCAGCCTCTCCAACGTCTCAACGAGGTTCTCACGTGCGTCGCCAAAGCTGGTCTTCTGCTCAACACCGAAAAGTGGCATTTCGCAAGCAAGGCAATCAAAGTGCTAGGTCATATTGTAAGCAAGGATGCTATTCGGCCTGATCCTGACAAGATTTCGGCGGTGATTTGCTTTGTCATGCTAAAAAAACACCAAGGAACTGCGCAGTTTCCTTGGCATCGCTTCCTATTTTCCCCAATTTATACGCGACTTCGCTTCTATAGCTGCTCCTTTACACAACTTATTCGGTTCTTGTGCTCCCTTTGTGTGGTCACCGGAATGTGAATCTGCCTTTTACCAGCTCAAGGGTGCCCTCACACCTGGGCCTGTCCTTTGCAATTCTGATGATAGTACAACCAGACTCTTGCGTACAGACGCTAGCGGCAATGACATTGGTGCCGTCCTCCTTCATCTAGACAATTCTTCGCGTGAGAGAGTCGTTGCATATGCCAGCCGCGTACTCACACCTGCCGAGAACAACTATACCAACACCTAGCAGGAGTGTCTAGCTGTCATTTGGTCCGTACAGAAGTTCCGCCCAGAGCAGCCGCCCGAGACAGAGCCGAAGCACCACATGAGCCAAAAGATGAGTGGTATGTATAAATGACGACGACGATATGCACAAATAGCGCTCACACACGATCATGAGTCGTATGTACAGATGACAAAGACGACATGCGCAAAAATCGCTCACAATATATATATATATATATATATATATATATATATATATATATATATATTACCTCTGAATATGTTTATTATTCACAGTGTAACATTAGTTTTGGCCACAAGAGGGACGATAAAACGGTAAGACAAACGGCGATCTGAACTTGCGGTTGCCACAAAGAAAACTTCCTCGAAGACGGATCCCATCCACAGCCAGTTTTGTCGCACCGAAGCTGTTGAATTGGGGTTCTGCAGATATGGTTGTATCAAGAAAGCAAATACAACCCTGTTATTAAAATGAATGCTTAAATCAATCGTTATTAAAAACGCTACTAAGCGTTCTGGTAGATCCATGCTTTGATAATATTGTTCTTTAAAAATGCAAATGCATCTGCGGTATTGAAAAAAAAATAAATTTTCAGGAGGCATATAAAGCGGGGAGTGCGGTCATAGTAGGTTTAGTACTCCAAAAAGGGGTCGCGTACTGTAAACGTTTGAGAAACAGTGTGTTAGACGGAAGAAATTAGACGGAAGATTGGTGACGAATACTGTTGTAGTGCAAGGTAAACCCTAAACAATGCACTTTATGATTTATGCATGAAATGCTTTTAGCTCCTGTTGTCGGCAACTTTCAAGAGACCTTGAGACAAAATCCAGAGCCGTTATCCACGCACTCGAGACGAGAATGGAGCGAGCGCGAAACGAGCACATCCGGGCTTCATTGCGAGATCAAAACGAGATCATCCGCGTAACCAGTCAAAAGTAAGAAAATTCGGTCTCTAGCCCCCATACCCCTTGTTGAGGACCGCATAACATACGCTAGTTGCTCCCCAAACAAGTTACAAAAAAAAATATTGCTTACGATTTCTTTCTAATGTTTGTTGACAATATCACTCAAGCTTTAACTTCTATTACGCTGAAGTTCAGTTTGTCATTTCGAATAGCGACGTTCAAAAGGCAGATACAGTGCACCATACACGGTTGTCATTTTTTGGCGCTGAGACAGGGTTGCGTGTGTTCTTTTCAACGCCAGCGGTCCGTGAGATCCGCGGCAGCGTCTGTCCCGCCGTGGATGGCTGTTTGGCCGAGACGAGACTTGCAACGAGTTTCAGTTTAAAACAGGTTCATTCCGGCTCAGTGAGCTTTCAGGCCTGTGTCGCGGCGCCAATCGCTTGAATCTTCTTGAATCTTGAATCTTCTTGAAGTTACGCTTGAATCTGCTTCGCCGGTAGCCATTTCATGCTTACATCTACTCTCGATTACGGGAGAGCCAGCATTCTTTAAAATTTGTATTGCTGGGCCACATTCACAATACCTTTAATTTGTAAGTGATGTTGGCCGTGTGGACTTGATTAATGCATATGCAACACCACGAGTGGTAGGAATTCACTATTATGAACAGTTGTGGCGCAAGGATGTAGGCTCTTTTTATGGGAATGCGCTTGGCAGATTGGTGCAAAAAATGAATCTCACCTTTTGGACACACCGAGGTGACTAAAACCGGCGTGAGCGCTTGGCCGACGTCGTACAGAAAGAAAGAGATCAACACCATGCTTGGGTCGATGCCGTAGGCGTATGACACGTGGTTCCAGCCGACCTTGACCGTGTACATGAGCATTATCACGATGGCACTCTCGGCGACGTAGAACGCGGCCGTCGTGAAGAAGTGGCCGAGAGCAAACTGCACCGCTGACAGCCCCATCAGAGCCTGCTTTTCCTGGAATACAGAACAAAGGAAAGGGTTGCAGCAAGTTGCATAAACCGTCACGACGGCAGCCGATATTTCCCGGCATCGTCGCACCAATCGCGCCAAGCCTGCCTTCTTCAAGCCAAACGAGTAGCCATTTTAGAGCGCAGGTCTTAAACGCCCGCTGCTGCGGCGAGCGTCGGCGTCCCTCGGCGTCGGCGGCGTAACCGAGCGAACGAGCGCCGCGAAGTATGAAAGCGAACGCGGAGCACAGCGGCAGATGAAAGAAAGGCTATAGCGAAGAGAGCGCGAGGAAGTAAGTGGAGGAGGAGGGTGCAGCGGAACCATGAGGGAGAAAGCGGAGGAGGAGGGTATGGCGAAATCGTGAGAAGGAAAGCACAGTGCAGCACGAGACTACGCGATGGCGCCCTAGTGTGTAATCTGACGGCATGCGCGGCACGCGGGCACCAGCAATTGCACTGGAACCTTCGACGAGTCTTGTATAAAAGCCGACGCGCATGACCCGCTGATCAGAATTTCGACAATCGCCGACTCTGCTCACCGCAATCGTTGCGCTTGAATGTTGCTTGTTTTGCTGGGCACAAATTCGCCCAATAAAGAATTTAACTTGTAACTAACACTTTATACACAGAGTAGTTCTTCACTGTCACGAGCACATGGTAATATATAATCATAATACGAAATAGTGTCGGCCAGTTCTTTCTGAACAATGAGCGACGCAACCGGTGGGAGTGCTTCGTCTGCAGCAGCACTGTACCTACAGGGTCTTCCACTCTTAGTACGAACATGACGCAGCATGGCCGCACTCGATCCACAGAGCGCCAGCGCATACGGCACGGCCGCGCATCGAAGTAGGCGGGGCTTCGTGTCTCTGCTAAAGCGCGAGAACGCGCCGTGCTTTTGCACACGACACAATACACGAAACTGCACCTCCAAGCCCCTGTGCGCCTGCGCCGCGTAAGCTTCGATGCGCGGCCGCACGATGTGCGCTGGCGCTCCGCAGAGCGCGGCCACGCTGCGCCGTGTTCGTAGTGAGAGTGGACCACCCTGTACATACATGCCTCTGAAATTTTTTTTGCCTCAATATATCGCAAAATGAAAACACGTATGCAGCTGCACTCACATTTCGCATTAGGGAGTATCGTAATCGTCGGTGAAATTGTCTCATGTGCACCTTTCACGAAAAGTGATTGCTGTGGTACGCCTTCGCTTTCCTCATCTCACCTCGGCAGCAATGTTCGGACGTCATGTTGGCGTTTTTTTTAGATTTGTTATTGCTATCGAGACACGAAGGACCTAGCTTATGGGAACACACAGACGACTCACGCCGTGCCACTGGCTTGGATTGGCATGGCTACAGTCAGCATGCGCTCTTCGTTCGTAGTACCTCGCACCTTCCACCAATTTCATAGACGATAGCTACAAAATGCCTAATTTTACTAGGCGCAATGTTGCAAAACAAAAGGAGGCTGAGCATTGTGCCCCAAAACGCATATACAGACTCAGACATGGAATGCGTGCCGAATTCTTACTGAAATCTTTCAGCTTTTATATATCTTTGTAGACTAATAAACGCACCTTTGCTGATAAGCCCAGACATACGAGAGCTATGAAAATCCTTAGTTTCAGTTTAGTTTAAGTTTTCAAGACATAGAAAGGAACCTGGCTTAGGGCTGTTTCACAGGCAACCCGCCATGGATTCATCTAAAGAAAGGGCTACATCGACGGCAAAGGGTTCAACAGATCGAGTTAGGCAGCTCAACCAGAGGGAGCGTCAGTCGGTGGGCCTTCGAAAGTAGCAAGAGACGCTGTGACCGCACTAGTCGCGTTGACCGGGGCTATCCGCTCACAACGAGATCATCGAGCCAGTGCAACTTGCGAACATCTCTGTGATTGCTTCTATAGGTGGAGTTTAAATGCACACCGCAGCGAAGGCTCCCTCTGGGTAACGGAAGCGGACCTCGAAGGTCATACCTTTTTCTAACTGCATGTGCCGGAAGCAGTTGCGGAGCCAGAAACATGGCATACATGCCATGCTTTGGACATCTTCGATCTCTCCTGCAGTGCTTCCTAGCCTCAGCTTCTGCGGTCACCTAGTGTAGTGTGGAAGACAAACGCTGTGTTTCTGTGTGTTTGTATCAGATTCAGCTGGTGCCCACTAGTAAGCCCGCTCCGAAAAATAACTAGTAAGCCTCGAGCAATCGCCGTAAAACTGGAGAAGCGAAGAAGAGGAACGAGATAAATTTGAATGAACGAGAAGAAAACAGCCACACTTTCACTGATGGCAAGGTGACATCTTTGGCCACCCGTTTCAAGAGTAACGCATTTGTGTCTAGAATATGTGCACCGAAAATGAGGCGCAGATGAACATAAATGCCAAAAGTCAAGTTTGTCTAGTAATTGCTGCGCGAATCTAAAAATAACAGCGCATTCAGCTACTTGATACTGTGACGGGGTGTCAAACAGGTAGAAGCGGGACAAGATTTATCAACAGGGACTGTTGGCTGAGATGGCCAAGATGGCTGAACACGCGCAGCGTCCCCCGGCGATCGTCGTCTTCTTCCTTGATGCAAGGAGGCGGCCCGTAACATCTAACCGCCCCGGCGGGCTGAGCGCCGTCTCGGCGCAGACTAATTACACGAGGAGGTGACGGAAAAGTACGGCTTCAATCAGGATACGTGCACGACGTCACGAGATGGCAGGGTAGATGGTGAAGGACTGTTCAGTGGGGTGACTTCGCCGTTCCACTAAGATAAAACACCACATTGGCCAGCATGACTGTCAGGTCCCAGTGGTTGGAATCGCTCACCCGTTCGTATAGCGTAAGCCATTGCTCAACGTCGATACCATCGGTCCCGTTGAACGTTCCAGGGTCTCGGGGTTGGACTACTACAATCGGTGTCCGCGGCGCAGAAGCAGATTCTGGTTGGTGTGCCATGGTGGTCGCACCGCAGCGCCGACTGCTTCGGAGCTCCGTCGTCTGGCGAGAGTACCCCGCACCTCCCACCAATGTGTGACGGGGTGTCAAACAGGTAGATGCGGGACAAGATTTATCAACAGGGACTGTTGGCTGAGATGGCCAAGATGGCTGAACACGCGCAGCGTCCCCCGGTGATCGTTTTCTTCTTCCTTGATGCAAGGAGGCGCCCCGTAACAATACGCTATGCTTTCTGTGGGAAATATAAGCGCGAAGCAAAGGAGCACCGGATGATGATATAAGGAAAGTTGAACACTACTTCCAATTAGCGGTCCTTTTTCCGTCGTCGCGTGTTCCTAGCTTCGCGCTAACGTTCTCCGCAGCAAATCTAAGGTACGGTAAAATCAATTATCGCTAGGTTGATAGCTCCATAGGGAAGCATCTATCTATGCATTGCGTATACCCATTAGGAGCCGAGTAGCAGCACTGGGTTGAATTGCTTCTGCGAGTACGTCTGTGTGAAGTCTTGTTCACGGTCGTGTGTAAGCGTTCCGAACAGACTCTTTGAACGAGAAGCAATGGCCCCTTCCAACTTGCACACCTCCGTTTCAAGTTTGGAAGATAGCAGATGATATCTGTTTGCTAGATTTGCTCCTATTATCCATGAAGCACAACAACAAATCCTTACGCAAGGCGCACTGGACCCGAATGCAACCGGTTGTATTCGGTTGTGTTGGTCAGAGAAAGGTGGTTATCATTAAAGGAAATAATCCACTTGTCTCATGGTATCGCTCCGCATCGAAGTACAGTTGGGCTAGATGGTTTGACAAGGACAATTCTATAGCACTCAAACGGGACGACCAAATAGACCAGACATGCCAGAGCTTTGTCTGTCTGTCCACCATGCCTTAATTGTCACGCCCTTTCTCGTTGTCCCCTTCTGCACTGCAAATTATTGTCGGTCGTCGATCGATTTATATCCCCTGATTCATAGCGAAATCGACTGAACTCGTCTTTTATTGCGATAGCAATTATATGTACACCCGTAAGCAAAAGTATACGGACTTGGGGTTGCCGAAAAAACAGAATTTCTTCGTAATTAACAGGCATAAACTGGAGTTAATGGGTACACTGAAAAGTTCGCAATGCCAAGTGTGGACTGCAGTATTTCAAGTTGCGTTCACAGGCAGAGGAAAGAATCGGCTTTATCGTGCAACCCCTGGTCCGTATACTTTTGCTCACGGGTTTACATTCCAGGCGCATTTCTGGCACCTCCGTCACCGTAAGGTTCCGTATACAGTCCAACGGCGATAAAATTGTCGCCGCACACCGTATGCTGCGTGTGCGAGAGAAAGCGTGTGATGGTGAGCCGGCGATCACGGCTCAATCTCGCGCACGCAAGGGAGGGAAGCGGGAAGAAAACGCGCCTTCTTCCGTCGCGCGCAACGCTCCGTGGAAAGGGTAGGGAGGGGGGGGGGGGCACGTTCTACTCCGAGGGACCGCGAAAACACAGCGCGCGGCGCGGACTGTATCCTTGACGCAGATGGCTTTCAAGATGCAGCGGCCTCGAGCGGCCTCAAGATACGCGGCCACCGGGGCCGCTCGGAGTAGAACACGCCCACACTCCCTATCCTCCCTCCCATGCTGCGCATGCGTGAGAAATGCCCACCCAGAACTCTCCTCCAAAGACTAGTAGCAATTCTTTCCATTAAAGAGCCCCGCTTTGGCACACCGCCTCGATATGAAAGGGCACAAGTGAGGGGGGAGTGTAAGGGGCGGTTTGTCGGTGATAAAGGCCATAGAATTGCTGCAATACATTCCCTCTCGGTGACACAGAGAACACTGTAACGGAACTATCCCCGACGACATAAAATTGTCGAAGTGATTCTCGGATGATCTTCGAGGTCGCGCTTCCTCCATGGCAGGACCGCACTAAGAGGCAGTAATGCATGCACTGTGCACGAGAGTTCCTGTTTGAAAAACAACCCTACGGGGCCCAACCGTCTTACAGAATTTTACAAATGCTTCATTGGGCACCTGCATTGTTCTTTGCTGTACTTACGGCAAGGCCCGACGAAAGCTCGTATTCGATGGCGTTGAGTGATCGTAATGCCGGGATCAGGAACACCACGTAGATTGTCCACGTGAATTCCTGCCGGTATGCGACAGTCGCGTCACCGTAAACCCAGCCGGGAAGGTCTTCAACCACCATCTGCGAAAGGTATACAGTGCGTTTTACAGCGTAGCTGTGAATGCGACTAGAAGTGCTCAAATACACTGTATGTATGTTGTCACTGATTAAAAAAAATCACACACGAAGTTTATATCTTGAGGAAATGTGGGGAACGTTAGAGACAACGTGCAGACAAATGGTACAGTATGAGGCAATTAGGAATTAAACGAGAAAAAGTTGTCGCAGTTTCACCTGAAAGGCGAAGCATCAATTGCGATAGCAAATTTGTAGAGAGCTATACGGAGTAATGATATTAGCTTTATCAGCTGTATAAACTTGGACATGCAGCAGCACCGGCAACACGCAGAACTATTGTCGACGCCGTCGGCGTTTTGCCCGCGTTCGCTCAAAATGCGTGCGGCGTTGGTGACTGTTGCCGGAGCCTCTGATATAAATAGGCACTTGGTGCCGCAGCTCAACGTCGCCTCCCTTCCCTCCCCCCCCCTCCCCCACGGCCTCTCGCGCGTCGGAAGAAGGCGCGTTTGCTCTACATATATGGTGATTGTAAAGGAGGAAAGAGACGCCTACTTCTGCAGCCCTTAAGCGAGCACGGAGCAGAACGCGCGTTTCTTCTCCGCCGTGCGTTCACTCCCCGTGAAAGCGCGCGCCCCTCGCGCCCTTTCACTCGCACATACAGCGTTCGGCGTGCGGCGACGATTTCATCTCCATTGACGTCATACGGAACCTCACGGCGACGGCGACGGCGACGGCAGAAATCTGCTTTTGAGTGTCCATATAATTGCTATCGCAATAAAATATCGCTAGCCCTTCCCCTGTCGAGAATATGGGGGTAAGCGAAGCTTGGCGTGTGTGTACCTGACCTACTACTTTCCCGTAGTTACAAGGCGAGCGCCACCGCTGTCGGGTTCCCGGAGGGCAAGACGATCGCTTGGGGTCGACGGCTCTTCCCTGACGGTTGTCCTCAACATCCCGCTCCAGCAACTCGAGGTCCGCGGCTCTTCGCTGACGTTTCGCATGGTTTCAGAAGGCCTCACGCTAAAGTCGGCACGTCGACGACGAGCCCATTCTAGAACGAATTTGTGGTGCCGTTGCTCAAATGCAGCCTGCTGCTCGGCAGAACGCACCAGGCGAGGCCTTCCCATATGGACGCTGACTCATCTGAGGCGAGGAAAGCCCGATGGAGCGCGCGCCAACCACTTTTCCTACCATTTCCCTCCGCAGCAACTGCAGCTTATGTGACCTTGATGTCTACTGGAAACACTGCGGGTGAACGCTATGCATGAAGCCGAGCTTTCTTGTTTCGCACTTTAAATATTTCAGTATGAGAAGATTTAACATAAAAGACATGCGATGTCGGTGTGTTGTCTAACAATGCTTGTTTGTGGGCTGCCATTTTCAAAATTCCGAGGAATAACTTTGTACAGAATGTAAGCCAGACTTTGAGCAACTTTAAATTACTTTAGTGGCTAAAGAATATTTGTTTGCTCATAGGACGTTAACGACAGCTACGGCGCCGGACGCCGACACCGCATGGTCTGGGACAAGAGGTCCCTTAATGCTCTCGCGTTAAAATTGCAAACATTTGTTTTGGGCCGCTTAGAGATGTCATATAAACGCTCCCATGGTTTTCCCGTTCCCTAAAGAGAACCAAAAACCGCGGAAGCTGCATATTTACAGGAAATTTGGACCGTTTATGTGTGACGCGTACTGAATGTTTTAGGAGCGCACGTTTATTATGTCCACGGAAATTATTCGCTGAATTGTTTTCCCAATTTGTATGCGTATACAATTGATGCATTTGCTTTTTCCTGTCCTTCTCGGTGAACTATGCGAGGTCTGTTGTTTACTCTTCAATAAAGTAGTAAATATATTGTGATTGACGCATGAAGTTTTTACCTCGTATAGCTTCATTGCAGCCTTCACAAGGACCCTTGTCGCAAAATCACCGTTTCAGAAGATACCGTCATACCTGCCTGGTCTTCTGCTCTTGTCAGTATATCTGTGACTCTGTAGACGCCGGCACAGTACTCTTCACGCCGTCTGAACTCTTAGTTCGCCGCTGATCACTACCATTGCCGTTCGCTGTTCTCGAGATCAAAATTAGCGCCTCTCTGATGTGTGTGCCAAACCCATCGGCCGAACCATTTTTTTACGCTGCCGTGAAAGCCTTAGAAGAGCAGGGCCACTGGCGACACCTATCTTTGGCACAATGAACGACTCCGCTTATCATTCCGCACTGGAGGCATCGCCTCCTCCGTCACTGCCACGTTCTTTTATGCCATCTATTGCCAGTTGCCTTACGACGAAGCAGGGAGGCGACCTTCACTTGCTCCAAGGCTTAAAGTTCAAGTTAACACTAGGACAAGACAAAACAAGACCGTAGTATCGCGATTACAAACAATGGTGGGCCAAGAGAATTAAGCTGAAAACTTCGTTCATATAAGGTTGGTCAATTACGCACAGGTTTGGCCTAGTTGGCGTTCAATGACTTTGTTTAGTGCACAGTTGAAGAACAGACAGGGGATGAACAAATGAAAAATTATTGTCTATCTCTGTGACCTGTTGCAAGTAGCATGGTATGTGCCGAAAGAACCTCGAAGAACATGTGCCCGCGCACTGTGATAGGTGCAGTTGCAAAGCAGTAATTAAGAACTGCCAATTTCTGTAGACACACTCTCATGACAGTATAGTCGAAGAGATCGCGAAGGCGACGGAAGTGGCATGGGTAGCAGGAGAATACGTTAGCGTCAAAAAACGAAACGCGGTATCTATAGGGATATAGCAAAACAATAACTGAACGACATGCTTGCCAAAGTGTGGCTCTTCTTAATTGTGGCTTAGCTGCCATAGGAAATTTTTCTTTTACTTTCTATCGTTTTCATTTTTTCTGCCATCATGAATGTTCTCTTTCTTTGTTCCTCTTGCTCTCTGTTTTTTATTTCTGTTTTCATTTATGTGTGATGATGTTACCTCTAAAGTCACCTGGAAGTTGTCACTTGACCGCTTTGTCCCTTCCTTTTCTCTGTTCAATTTGGCGGTACAGTTAATTTTAGAGAGCTGCAAACATAGTGAACTTGGTTCACTATGATTCAATCTTAGTGAACTGAAACTGCTAAATGGATTCTGACGAACACCTGAATAATTGCGACCACCTAGAGTTCTTTAAATGCACCTAACCTATTATAGCCCGGATATTCCTGTCTGAAAAAATAAAGCATTGAAATTGCATTTAGAAATACTTTTATGCGAGGCAAGAATAATCAAGATTGTTCTGACATCATTTGCTACTCCGGCTGTAGTTATTAGACTTGTTTAAAAAAATTGAAACGGGCCTCTAGCACAAAAAAGTCTTTATATTCGCGAGTTCTTCAACTAAACAAACTCAATACTTGACAGGTAAACCACGTCGCATCTTATGGCATTCTGTAAAACACTCAATATTGCACAGATGGCGAATTGGAATTTCTCCACACGAGTGAATGCAGCTGACTGAGTTCGTTGGAGCTTTCACCCTCGTGGGAAGCACCATGCACAAAGCACTGTTATATCAAATACGGCGACATGAGGAGGTGAGGCGTCGTTTGGTGGATGAAAACACGCGTGAAAATCAAAGTTCTCTCGCATAAGCGTCCGGTTTGGATTGATGACCTCAGATTCGGAATGCCGCGAAATCGCGACAACTGCCCAGAAGAGGCTAGGTCGGAATACGCGGCGGCTTCTGCATACCACCCCCAAAATAATTCGGCCGCAGAGGTTGGGAATTAAACCCCTGAACTCAACCAAAGCAGCAGAACGTCCTCAGCCATGAACAGTGCAACACTTGCAGCAAAGCAGCAGCGGCAGAGCCTGACTGCAGTTGTGCGTCAAGTGTTTTTCAGGTGTTTACCCTACGACAAACCACGTGAAAATGAATAAAATCATCTCGCTCACCTTCATATCATTATCGCTGCTTTCAACACTCCATGCGGTACGGCGTCGCTGTAGCTCCAAATGCGCCTGCTCGATAGCGTACATGTAACCCACCGCAAAACCTGCAAAGGGAAAACAATCTTGAAGAAACCTCCGGGTAAAGATCGACACACCATTTCAATACGCTAGAGGCGTCTTCAACCAATCAGTGGCCAACTATGCAGTAACGTAACAGCTGCGATCGTTGCCGAATGGCTGGACAACTTTAATGACGTGCTCTAGTTTGACGTGATTGGCCAATTGCGAAGAACAATTCAGGTGGACGAACTTCCAGCGAACTCGGCTCTTGGTATGCTGAGAACAGATCTTCATGCCATAAGACTGTCGGACATTGTGGATATACTCTTACTGTGTGGTTTCCTGTTTGCCTTTCCTTTTGCTTTACGCCCCCCCCCCCCCCCTTTTCTTTTTTTCTTTCGGACGGGAAACGTTTTTAATAACAGTCAGAGAGGGTCGCTGAAAAAGATGTGCTTCATGTTTGATATACCTTTATTAATTGAGATGGTTACTGGACTGCCTGATTACTCAACATGTGCTTTTTACCTGGAGCAATCTGCAGGATGATGTGAAAACGTTCTGTGGAAACGAAAGGAAAGATGCGGGGTCGTAGAGCCTGTGCGTCTATTACTGCGCCAAGTATTCCGGCGGTGTTTGAAAACACTTTCAGTTGCAGATACATATATGCCATTCTCGGATGGTCGCTGTGATCCTCCAAATCCGAGCTTACCGATTCCGGGGACTCTCGGTACAAGTAGGATATACATATTGCGCCAACCGAACAGCAGTGTGCTTTTCGGAGCAGTGAGAGGGAAAGAAAGACAGCTGAGAGGAACTTTTGGTAAACATGGAACTTCTGCATGTGGGCGTGAAACATGCCAGGTACGGCAGCGTACTTGGATTATAACTGGACCATAGTCGTTGTCGCTGTGAACTGAGCGAGGGTTAATCCTCCTTAAGGTGGCCGGTCCCACCCCGGCGGCACGAGCCCCCAGTTTTCAGTACTTTTGGAGCAACCGTGGCGGCTTTTCCACTTAGGATATAAAGTTGTCGTATATACCATAAAAAAGCATAATTCTTGTAGATTCCAACTATATATAAAAATTTATTAATGTGATTTAGAAATAAATTTTCAAGAACAAGCATGAGATATATGGTTCTTGCAAACTGTGTCTCAGTTGTGACCATATTTAGAAGAAACTAACGCATTTACTGCATTGCGGCTTGCTCTGTAGCTTTAGGACATATTTATCTATTTCCTAGACGCAGAAAAATAATTTTGATTTTTTACTTTTTGTATAATTTGCTTTTGAGGATTGCCGAATATCGCAAATTTTGTTGTAAACAGCCCGGCAACTACACGCTCAAGGAAGCTAAATTTTGGATGAATTATAGTACAAGGAATTTCCATTTAGGACGGAAAATTTTATTCACGTACCTTTATCAGAAATATGTCCGCGAGTAACGCCGTCAGTTAAGTTTAGAAGTATATCACAATGCTATGTTTGAGTGATGGATTGCCGAAATAGAACGATTGATTAACATTTCTCGTTCGGAGCTTTGTGCTTACAGGAATCAGCTAAATAATTTTTGTACAAATTATTTTATCGATGAGGTTTGATAGACTAAGTATTAATTAGCATGGTGGAAGCTTTATTTGGCGAAGATGACTGATTGATGGATGGATTGATGGATTGATTGATTGATTGATTGATTGATTGATTGATTGATTGATTGATTGATTGATTGATTGATTGATTGATAGGTTCTCTGTGTTTAGATCAACCAGCAGTACCTACTCAACGAAGTTTGGCAAACTGGGTGGAGAATGACAATAAGAGTGGTGCCGGATTTGATGGTTGGTTGTTAGGAGGCAGTTATATCATTTGATTGATTACCCGCCGTGGTTGCTCAGTGCCTATGGTATTGGGCTGCTGAGCACGAGGTCGCGGGATCGTATCCCGGCCACGGCGGCCACATTTCGATGGTGGCGAAAACACCCGTGTACTTAGATTTAGGTGCACGATAAAGAACCCCAGGTGGTCCAAATTTCCGGAGTACCCCACTATGGCGTGCCTCATAATCAGAACTGCTTTTGGCACGTAAAACGCTATAATTTATTTTTTAATTGATTGATTGACTGATTTATTTATTTATTTATTTATTTATTTATTTATTTATTTATTTATTTATTTATTTATTTGTTGACAGGTGATCTGCGCTTATAGCAATCAGCAGTACCGTATCAACAAAGTTTGCTGCTCTGACTGTGGAATTATGATGATGGAGTTGGCCGAGTGGCCGATGATGATGATGGCCGAGTTGATGGTTGCTTCTCAGGTGACGGTGATTGATCGATTGATTGATAGGCTTATTGATGGTGACGGGGTATCTCACCTGCGAAGTTGCTAACGAATAATTGAGATTCATTCACTGGGAAGGGCTTGAAGACTGTGTACTTGAGGCTGGCGTCAGCGTGGCCATCGCTATCTGCAGGCGTTTCCAGCGTCACGCACAAGGGACGAACTGTTCTTTTGCTGTTGGTAGCAACGTTGGCGCAGTGTTTGGCGAGTTCGCTGACTGCGCTTGCGTTGTACGCCATGGACAGCACTGTACGAAAATGAGTGAGAAAGTTACAGAAATTTTAGCGGCACACATTTTCTTCTTTCTTCTGTTTGTCCCCTTCTATGTAGTTTCACTAAAACATTGGCGTAAGTGTTTTTTCCGCAATTTTACAGAGAAAGTTTGTGATATATTTGACTTCTTAAGGACAGTATATTTAAGCCCCCCCCCCCCCCCCCTGCAATTAGCAGGGATTGCGTAAGAGTCATATACCGGGATGCTGTTGTTGAAAACATATGATAAAAAGATAACCACGCTATTGTATAAGCAATAAAATATCAGGCACTAGGCGATAATATAAAATATACTAGCATACAAAGCAATGTTTTGAGCGTCATGAACTTTTTAAAGGTCATGCTTTAAATATCTCTCTACCTACAATTACGTGGGTGTTAAAACACACTCAAATATTATTTCAGGATGGTAAAAAATGTTAAAAGACATGCGTAGAATCTCCTCAGGGATTTATCTGAATGATGCGTAAGTATTTCGTAACAATGACGTGGTGTTGAGTGCTCACACTCCACACTGCTGGTAATCCTAGCACTGCTGCTCCGCGACTGCGCTCGTCCTGGCGCCAATGCAGTGAATGCGACCGCGCTGCGGCGACACGAACTGCCGTGGAAGGCGGCGCAACGCGAACTGGTGAGGCAAGCAAACTACTGCAGGTGGCCGTGCCAGGTGCGCTGATGACATTCCGATCCGAAGCCACGGCTGATCCGTAGTTCTGGCTTACGAAAGGTGTGCCTAGTGCGTGCCTGATTGCACACGTCACGTGGTCACAGAGACGCGCTCGTGCCACTGCTCGCACGTTCGTCGTCGTCTTCTTCCAGAGCTGGCGAACTTGAAAGAGATCGCCTTACGCGGTGGACGGCCGGACGCTCAGACAGTTTTCTCGCTGGGTAGCCATAGAAATGCTTACGTATTTCAAACATTCACCGACGATTACGATACTACCTAATGCAAAACTTGAGCGTAGTTCCTCGGGTGTTTAGAATTACAACTGCTGCGTCGCTCAATGTTCAGAAAGAAAGCGTGAACATAGGAACGCGTGGATCGCGCGGAGCGCATCCTCTGGTGGCGGCGGCGCAAGCGTAGTAGAGCATGCGCAGTGGTTCCGAAGCCCTCGCCAGCACTTTGTTTTCATATATGGCATCGGTGGATGCGCTCGAAGAGTTTCACAATTACTAGAGAGAACTGTGACGCCAGTATCAACGGAAGCGGCAAGCAGGGCTACTTGGCCGGCACGCGAATGATGGGTAGTACTTGGATTTGGCTAAGCTTCGTCCCTCTGGCTTTAAAATGGCTTGGTGACTTTGCAGAGTGATCATATTGAAGAAAGCACTCGTTACACAGGAGCGTAGAACCTGGATATGAAAACTATGACGCCACGGATGCACGGACAAGTGCAACCACTGCAATTAGCAGCGATTATTGGTGTTTTGCGGAGTCTTATTACCTTATGCATTAAACGAAGTATAAGTTGCTTGGACATTTAGGTGAATTTAGGCCAAGATAAAGCCTAATAAACAAAGCCACAAAAACGTCCGAAACCCCAAGCACGAAGATCTGGCAAATCCATCTACTACCCATCATTCCCGTGGGGGCTGAACGATGGCAGGGCAAGAGTTACCTGTAGTTAATTGTAAGAAAACTCTTTGGAAGCGCTCGCCGCTAGCCTGAGTAATGACGTCATAGGCGACCGAGGGACGGCGTACACTACTATGGCGCCATCTCCTAGCGGGTCGCCGCCGTGTAGCACGTCTCATGCGGCACTCCGCTTTCCTCCTCACCATTTCGCTATACTCTCCTTCGTTATCCTACTCATGCTTCCGCTGTACCCTCCTCCTCCGCCTTCCTCCTCGGGCTCTTTTCGCTATCGCCGTCGTTCATCCTCCGCGGCGCTCCACTCATTCGTTCTGTCGGTTACGCCTACGCCGAGGAAAGCCGGAGCGTAGGAACGGGTGCCGTAAGAGCTGCGCTCTAAAATGCACAAGTTACGTTCATCTAAAGTGCTTAACCTGCTCTATTGCGAGTGACCCGTATAACGAAGTAATATGGAGGTCTCAAGCACTTCGTTATAAAGGCGTTTGACGGTATACGCTTCCCGAGGATAGCCGTGTAACGGCTATGTTGTGCAGTGACCCGTTTTGTCGAGGGGCGGCGCTGCCTTTCAATTTTCCCGAGTCAACGTGGAGCGTTGAGTGCCGGAACTGTCTTCAATACGCCTTCCTACTGCACGCAACTTGCAGGCATTACATTTCGCAAGTATGCAAGTTGAGAAACACAAGATATCTTCGTATGGTACTAACGCTCTCTTCGAAACACCTGGCGTCACATACATTATCGTAGCCTCCTGATACAGAACAAGGCTTGCTGAGACCATGTAACGATAAAACTAGCGATATTAAACGTTGCTGGGGAAAAATATGAACGATAGCGTTGCGCGTTTCTGATCTGGTTGTGCTCGCGTGTGAGACTCGTAACGATTCCTGGAACGGCGTGAGCCAGTGTTTCATGACATCATGACGCGTCCAGCTCAGCGTTGCCACTTTAGCGATTTTAGCGAGTATCTCTATCGATTCAAAAGTTCCTTTGTGGGGGGGGGGGAATTAAATATTTTCGGGGATAATGTGGACCAAGTGTGTTTACGGGCTATGAAAATCTGTTTGTGTGTCCTTTTAAATTGTGGTGCATTTGGATCCTCACAATCTGAGGGCGAATGCCGAAGTTTCAATGCCATCGTATTTTTATGCAATTATAATAGCAAATTAAAGTCCCACTACACACTTCTGCTAAATTCACTGTTTATTCCTTACTACAATGTAGCCTAGACGAACATGAGAAGCTTTGACAAATAATTTACGCCATGCTACCGTATATTATTGTATCCGAAAATGCCTACACTGCCAAACATTTACTAAAGAGAGCTAACGACAATTATAGCAACATTGCAGCACAATTTAGCAGAAGCTTAGCGACGTTTTCGTCTCTCTTTAGCGACATGCTGCTTCAAAAATAATGGCAAACAGGTCCACCTTAGTTAGTGGCCTACGTCTAACCCTTGCAAGTAAATTTTCTAGGGCTCCCAGGGTTTCGTCATTCACGTAACGCAAGCAATGACAAATATAAAACTTTACGTCAGTGCTGCTTCTAACGCAAATAAACGCGCCCGGCGAAAGTTTCACACGCAGCTGACCTTCGTCGCCTTGCTCCGTGTCGTCAGTCGAGAACATGGCGACCACGGCCTCCATCAGCCTCTTGTTGTAACTCGTGTTGGGCCCGAACACAACGTGAGTGGGACGCTGCGACACGAGAAAAGAGTCCAGCTCGGTTCCGTTGGGCTTCCTGCCGAGTGGCTCGGGTGCTTTTCGGTTGTGCAACGCCAAAGAGAACGCGCAGATCACGAGCAGTAGCTGGAACGAAGTGGACAGGTAGTGCCGCCGCATCGCCTGCACGTACAGCGTGCGCCAGAGAAACGTGGCCACGTTGCGACCCATGTCGCTTTCTTCGAGCGCCGCTGTTCGGGTACGCTATGCGCTCGGAAGAAGGGCACTGCGGTCACGGCGGTGGCGGCAACTCCGGTCCGCGCCGTTTGTATGCGGATCTGGGCACGCGCTCGCCGGCTTCTTGGTATCGACCAGCCGTTCGAGGGCAGGAACTGTCTTCCACACCTGGTCGTGGGGGTTGGGGCTGAAAGCGAGAAAATCATTTTTGTGAGGTGTTAATGCCGTGTATCCTTCGTTCCTTTGACAACGCAACCGTATAGGGGAGCTTTACGACGTTTTTTTTTTTGTGTGTGTGGGCGAAGAGGTGGCAACGTGTGGCGCCTTCGTCAGTACTTAGAAGGCACATTCATTCATTCATTCATTCATTCATTCATTCATTCATTCATTCATTCATTCATTCATTCATTCATTCATTCATTTGTTCATTCATTTGTTCATTCGTTCGTTCGTTCGTTCGTTCGTTCGTTCGTTCGTTCGTTCGTTCGTTCGTTCGTTCGTTCGTTCGTTCGTTCGTTCGTTCGTTCGTTTTTTTGCTTCCGACGCATTACAGGCCTGGGAAATTGGTAAGTCTGAAAGCATAAAGGACTGCCTGACAATGGCCATCCACCCCACGCACTCTTGAACATTAACATTAACGGTTTATAACAAATTACGCAGCCGCAATGTACAGAGCGCTACCTATGCATATCATAAAGAAACCTGCGTTGGTTACAGTACAGAATTCTTCGTCTTCTTTCTGGGGTATTACGCGCCAAAACCAGTTCTGATTATGAGGCATGCCGTAGTGGAGGTCTCCGAAATAATTTGGACCACCTGGTGTTCTTTAACGTGCACTACAACGCAAGCACACGGGCGTTTTTGCATTTCGCCTGTATCGAAAGCACTCAGTAGCGCAACGCCTTAGCTAACTGAGCCACCACGGCGGGTCAGTACAGAATAAAGACGTATACGAAGCACGGATACACTGAAACGTATGAAGCTGTCTCGTCTATGGAAAAGTACTTGCATCCTACAGATATAATAACGTGTTTCTCACGACTGAAGTATAGACTTGTAATAACTTCTGAAAATTCGCAAAAGTACTCGGGTATTATGAACGCGTGCAATGGATCCTTCTTTCTGTGGCTTTACGTGCCAAAACAAGTTCTCATTATGAGGCTACGCAGAATAACCTACAATGCGATGAGGTGAAGCTCTTGAAATCAACGAAGTCATTCCACAAAGGCAAATCAAGCCTCCAAGATATTCCAAAGGTGCGAGAACCCCCTTAAGCAGTGTCTCTTTCTCTCTCTCTCTCTACTCTGTCTCTCTCTCTCTCTCTATATATATATATATATATATATATATATATGTCCATGTCTTGGTATTGCGCTATGCTTAATATCGATTCAAATCAGGGAAATGGCTGCGTCGTGGTTAGTATAGTGAAGTACAAGTGAGGTCCAGGCAGGGACCGAGTGCGTGGTCTTCGAAAGCGATAGTCATAAGAGGGTGCAACAAACATGTCTGCGTCCGGAGAACATTTTTGTAGATTCCGGGGACCTACTTGGCGCTTCGAGCGTCATGGTGTTTGCTAAAAAAAGGACGACTAACGAAAACTTCCCAGCTATAGAGGACCTATAGATACTGATGAAGCTGAACTTCCGCTAACAAGCTGCGCTTGCGTGATCCCAACAAACGAGTGTCGAGAGCGCTTGCCGGGCTGAGCAGCCGGTTTTCGGTTTCATGTAAACGCTAGCAAGGTACGTCGAGCAAGCGTCGAGTCGAGTTCGGTCAAGCCGACTGCACGGGGTTGCTTGACTCACCCCAATCTGATTTCGCAAGGTACGGGTCGAGTTCGGTCAGCTCGGCTTGAAACTCGATCTGCTCCTGTAGAGTTCATGTAGAGGAAGCTACTGTCTGTTCTATGGCGAGAGAAAAATCGCCCGAGGCGTTATGGGCTTACCTCGCGTTATTTTTTTCTTCGCAGACAAAGAAACGAACGCTCCGGGCAGCTTGCCAGATTCTTCTTCTTCTTGCCTGCTCGCGAGCACGAGCCACGTTTTGCAGTGACCCTACGGTGACCTTGAAAGTGATTCACGTGGCGCGAAACGAAAATTGTCAAGAACAAAACTTTACTTGCAAATGTCTACACTTGGTGCGCAAGAAAGGCATCACCTTTAAGAAGGAAATTTCAGATGTCTGAACGACACGTCTCAGCCACTCTTTTTAATTGTTTTTTGTCCCTTTTCGACTGTCGCGCAGTACTGATCAACGAAGAGGAAGAAGATTGGAACATTAGTTCAATTAGGTGTTTTTTTTTTCTTTTTTGGTATGTTCTATCTGAATGACTGCTTACCAAATTACTTTATATTGAACTAGCTCTAACTTAGTTATAAAAATTAAGGCTTTTTAAAAATTTATGCAGCTAACACGTATCTAAAATGTGCCCTATTCTTGGCCAAATCTCCTAAATGGGTAGATGCCAGTGGTTTTAAGATCATCGTTATTATCATTAACTGATATATAAAGTTGTCTTTAGGGTACGTGTCATTCCGCAAAGGCCACAAAAACAATAATTTAGAGAGAGATAAACCAACCATTTAGTTTCACTGATGATCAGCCGCCCAACCGATTTTAATGAGCACCCATGGAATTAATTCACTCATACCCAATGCTCGTGCACGACCCAATGCGCCTTTCACTGCCCATGTTGCTGCGCGTGTGACCCGGGGCGAGTGATGTGAAACAACTTTATTCGATCAACAATAGACGCGGGTAAACTACCCGGGATCCAATAAATGACCGCGGACATGTCGTTATGAGCATTCAGCTCCTTTCATTTCTCTTTAATGAGTTAGCATTATTAGGGCACTTCACGCACTTTCCGGAGGCAAACAATCTATGCATCTATGTTGGTCGCTAACCGTTTTCTAGCCTACCTGGGTGGCCGGGTAGTCCATCGTCGAATCGGTAGCGCATCGGCCAGTTGTGCCCAGGGTACAGGGTTTGAATCCAACCGTAGAACCAACTTCTGTGACTCAATACGTGGCAGTGTGTACACAGGTACCGCTCTTCGGCGAACCTCTTTCACGCTGACATGGGTCAATGCAGATGCAGGGCTGGGCACATGCCACGGTTCGATTAAGCGTTTAGACGCCCACTTGAAGGACTGGGTACGTGCCACCTGAACTGTGTTTGTCTTCAACGAACCTCTTTGATGCCCACTTTGATCACTGGGTATGACCAGTACGCGCGTTCCAGTCTTCAATGAACGTCTTTGACGCCAACTTGGCTAACTACGTATGTGCCCCTGGGAATGTGCCACTCTATACAATGACGAAAACAAGCCCTTAAGTTTATCCGATGCTGAGTGCAATTGAACCCACATCACAACGGTTCCTCACGGACACTAGCCCAACGCTTTAGCAGGCTTCGCCACAAATGCACTGGGTATGTTCCGCTCTTCTGTGAAGCTCTCGCCAACTTGGGTCACTGAGTATGGGCCATTAATTGTGCGTCAAGTGCGGGAACAATTCTCATTGGTCGCAGGCACCGGCGCGCCACGCTTCTCGTCTCGGAGGCTACGCACGAATTTCTCGGCAGCGCCACTAGATGCCACGGCGTGTCCGGAAAGAAGTTAGAGACAGGAGCCCGGTTGCCGCATGACGCGTTTTTCAGCGTTCGCACGCACCGGCGCGCCACGCATTTCGGAGGCCACACGCAGGCTTCGCGGTGGCGGCGTTAGATGGCACTGAGCGTACTTAGTGAAGCGAGAAAGAGGAGTCCCGCTGCAATACGCTCCTCACGCTTAACTCGTTTCGCCGTAGGCGATGTGTTGCGTCGCTATATTGATTCGATGCTAAACCTACTACCGTCAACCGTCATCGTGAGATGGGTTCTGCCGATCGATGAAGTGGTTTGTGAAGGTTGCGCATAATTGGGCAACTTCTAATTACGCGTTGGGAGGGGGGGGGGAGAACTGAACACCCTCTCTTGAACTTTCTCTGAGGGGGCTGAGCCCCCATCCTGCCTCCCGGTGATGGTGAAGACTCACCGCCCTTCGTCACCCCAGTTCGCCATTGCGAGGCTTCGCATGACGGAGGTTTCTTGTAAGTTGTCCCTAGCTTTTCATTTGTTAAATATCCCAATTCACTAAAAGCTCGTTACAGGTCTGTTAGTGCGGGCGTGTTTCACTTGATATTCATTCATATTTTTGTTTCATATATCCGAAGGCTGATAATAGAGGGAAAATCACAATAACGAGCAATTTTGCAAACTAACCTTTATTTCTCATGATAAGAATTAGCATTGGTGATGCACTGACGATGCGGAACGCTATAAAACCCTAATTGTTCACTGCATCATTAATTTACTACCCCGCTCTAGCATGGTACGTGATGGCGGTAGCGAGCAAACGCCAAGTAGACGCCGAGCAGACGCTGTGGCGCAGATGAACATTTGTAAGAGCATTCGCCCACACTACTTGCTAAGGAGGCTGCAAGGTAACTGCAAGGAAAGCGTACAGGTAAAGCGAAGCCCTGCTGTCACATGCATGTAAACGCGGCTTACTGTTAACGCCGTCAAAACATTTGTTTGCGTCAATACACCAACGATGGAGCATCTAATTGGATGGCAAGCAGACGCTGAGCAGACGACGCGGCGCGGATGAGCACATCCCGAGGGGCATTCGGCTTTCCTATTTTGTTCTTAACCTTAAAGTTTACATGATGGCTATCGCGACAAGTCCGAAGAAGAGAGCCGCGTTTCATTCGTGGCGTTTAAAATTCGTAAATTACCTTCCACGTCATCTGCTGTCAGTCATACTTTGGTAAGCAAACAGAGCTTGTGCTATATTTGATTCCGCCACTGAATTTGGTGTCTACACTCATTTACCCTTTAAGTATGATGTGGCGTCTCAGAAGACGACAACGCCGACAAGTGCACGCGCTAGTTGCACAGGTGCTTGGGCACGAGCGCGCCTCGCGCGGCGAACGCTCGCCAGTGCTTGTTCCAGCACCGGAGATACTGTCTGCTGACGTGTTCTTAATTCAGTGTAATCGATAACTCGTCGGAACCCACCAGCCGTTGTGCAGACGCAGATATTGGCGATGAGGAAGTCTCGGCACTTGCTGGCTGACAACCGGCACTTCACAAACCTTTCAAGGAACGGAATGGCATGGCGATGCCCGACTTTGGACAGTGGAAGATCCGGCTCCTGGAAATCCTGGTAAGGGAGGCTCCAATTCTTCTTACGAAACTAACGACATTATGGATGCTCGCGTAAAAATGTGCGCAGAATAATTTGCTCAGTCTTTAGATTCATATATCGTCCTATCGAAAGCATCGATGCGTCTTACGATGCTTTCCACAGTCGACAGCGGTGGCTGATTCACACAGATATCATCTGCCCGTTGCCGTAAACTTCTCGGTGCCGATGTCCTTCAGGTGCATGGGTCAAAAGAGCGTTTGCTGGCCGGTACCTCCAGAAAAACGCGACGCAGTAAACGCTGGCGGATGATCAGTCGCCGGCGTACCGTTTTTCTGCAGGAAACGCCGTCTCCTGACGCACGCAGGTGCTGTCACCGGACGGATGACGGGTGTGTAAATTAGGCCTAAGCACTGGAGCAACCGAAATTGTAAAGACACGATTCGGGGTTTGGGACGCTTTGGGCAACTTGTCGTGGGGCAAAGGTTACGCTCAAATGCGGAAGGACTTCGGACTAAGCAAAGCTCCACCACTGGTGCTAACATTCGCACTCACGCGCTTGCAGCTATACACATTCATGTTGGAACAGGACGTACTCTTCACTACGCTATGGCAGAGGTTAGGTGCACGGCAATTTGAGCGGGCTTTCTGACCACTACACAGACTCCTCCCCCATATTCCGAAATGCCTTGAAGTCTATGGTTGACTTGATCTATAGGACGCCTGTCGTGAACGCGTCGAACGAAACGCAATGAGCGCCTTCGGCATGTTAACACTATCAACGCCTCCTAAAGAAAACTATGCCTGGGACGTCGCTTCCTTTGCCATTGGAGGTACGCTGCCGCGCGTTGCGAGTGGGCGCCGCGTGTTGGCGCTAGCGACTGTACCGCCGGAGTGACGTTGTCGGCAACGCTGTGTCGGCGCAGCTTACTACGCGTTGTGCAGGCGGTTGCTTGAACGCTGGTGGCGTGTGTTATATAGAGGTTTCGGTTTAGAAACCCACATATTCCACACCCAGGAGGCGCTGCTTGTAGCTGCTCCATACTATATAAAATGCTGCCTACGCAGTAACAGTTCTTCGCCTCGGTACCCATCTGCGCCTGCTCGAGTTGCTCGGCCGCCGTCCCGGCGTGCCCCCGCGTTTCTCGCGTGCCCGGCGTGGCATCCATGACCGCCACGCTGATACAGCAATTGGTGACGAGGACAATCGACATGCATCGCAGCCAAATGTAAGTCGTCGACTGTGAGCTTACGTCTGCGGCAAGCCCTTTCGCCGTACTTCTGCCTGCACCATTATTTTACGGATCCTCCGTCGTCTTTTTCGGCAAACCTGCCTTCAACAAGCCTTCTCCGGCGTCTTGCATTCGCCTCTTCTCCTGCCTCAGGTCCTGCCTCGATATGAACGCCGCTATTCCTCCTCCTCCCTTCCATCAGTGCCCCGACATGCAGTAATTCCCTGGCGTGATTGGCGTCGCGTCTTGCAAGTGTATATCGACGCCGCCGCCAGGGACGCCACGCCGGCGCACAAGGAGCTCCTGCTGAATGCCTTGGGAGTGGAGGGCGTCCGGATATACTTCGCCGCTGTTGAACACCAGACGCAGGCCGGCACTGACGGAGAACCAGTGACGCCGAGGCAGTCGACGTACTTGAGGAGGCCCTAACGGTACTCGGCAGGTGTTTTGCGTCGGAAGAAGACGAAGTCGTCGAAACGACTACAATTCAAGAGGAGGACGCAACATGTGGAGGAATCTACGACATTTCTAAAAGACCTCCACAGGCTTGCAAGAGCGTGCGGGTTCAGGACAGCAATGGACGCTTTGTTCAAGGACCAAGTTCTCGGCGGACTACTGTCCAACCCACTACGCCGCAAATTCATTCAGATGGATTAACGAGTTCACCTTTCAAAAGGCCTTGGAAATTGCAACAGAAGAAGAACGCACGCACAAGTTGATGCAAGAACTCGGCGTTCTTCAAGTAGACGCGGTAGTACATCAACAAGGACCGCAACAAGCTCGACACGATGAGCGTCGCCTGCGACGAGACATGCAAGATGGCGGCCTTCCCCCCCCCCCCCCCAGCCGGGTCAATGGCAAGATGGCGGCAACTGGTCCAGCCTACCTCCTCAGCCGGGTCAAGATGGCGGCCAAGGTCGCGACCTTCCCCGACCGAGCCGAGGTCAGGATGGCGCACGGCGAGAGCGAGATGGGTCTCCCCATCAGGGTAGAAGGCAACCGGGTGCCGCTCCTCCCTCCGCATCGTCGTCGCCTCCGGCCGGCGTCTGCTTCCGTTGCGGATCGCCACATCACTGGGCAAATTTTCTGGGTTGTCCAGCACGTCGCAGGTTCTGCCAGACTTGCGGAATGAAAGGACATTTTTTCCAAATGTGCCGTTCTGCTGAAGGTACCCCAAGAGTCGTTGACACGGTTGAGACGCGGGCCAGCGCGGTTGCGCATACTGCGACCGTCCTACATATGGAAGACGCTGTCGGCGCCCTGGCCCTCTTGCGCGTTCCCGTGCTCGTCATCGACGTGGTGTTGCCACTTATGATTGACTCCGGGGCAGCGGTGTCCCTAATGCATCTTGGACACTACCACCAGTACTTCACGCGCATTCCACTTTAACCGTCCCATCTGGTTCCCAAAATTACTTGGAGCAAGTGGTAAAGATTTTGGTATCATTCAAGGCGGAAGTACGTTTACAGGGCAAGTGCACCTGTTACGTTTTAGGTGACGGTTTACGTGACGGAAAGAGGCTCGTCACTACTTGGGCTCGATGCCATTAAGGCATTGAAGATCATCATTGACGGCGAAGCCTTATCAGTTACCGAGGTCTCGTCCAGCCCAGTGGTCTCAGGGCGTTACGTCGCGTCGGACTGATGCGAACTCGTACGGCACAGCAGGACTTTGCAACCGCGCCGCAGGCCAACCTCCGTTCGACGTTGCGGCCAGCGAGTGTGAACCTGTGCCGAGTAGTAGAGCCTCCTGATTCTGCGGACTTGCACAGTGCAGCGGACCATGCGACTGCTCCCCGCCCTCCTTCATTGCCAACGTGCGTCTCCCCGAAGCAAGCATCACAAGCTCCGCGGACAAAACAGGTGAACTGTAAATACAACAGCGTGCATTGGAGGTACGACGTAGAGCGCGCGCCTGCTGCGTGACAAAATTTTTCTTCGAAGGAAGACCAGCTCTGGGACATCCGGCCGAAGATGCCGCCCGAGTCCAAGTCCTAGCTTTTTATAAGCGTTCGTCCGTCTTTCGACAATGCCGTGTAGCGAGTGTTGAAGTTTTGAGCATTAGTCACTTGGCAGATTTTCGAAGAGTTAAACTTTTGTCAAGATTAGTTTGTGGTAAAAAAATGCATGGCGAAGAGAGCGACGCCCAACATTTAACTCGTCTTTAACTCGTGTACAGCGTCGCGTCGCTAGCGCGTTGGAGATGCGTTTGAAGAACGCTGAGCATTCTTTCTGCCGACGATCAACCGCGCATGCTGTTTTCGCCGCTGCCGAATAGTTTCACCAGAAGCTCGCTTATGGGCACAAGTCCGTCCAAATAAAAGCTAGTTTTCCCGTCAGCTCCTCTCTCTGCCTACTGACAAAGACCGTCACTTCAACGCGACAATATGTAGCGTCAATGTCGTCTGGTGAAGCAAAGGTCACGGCAGGCACGAGCGGGCGTCCTTCGCTTTACTTGTACGCTATCCCTGCAGTTACCTAGCTTGCAGCCTCCTTAGCAAGTAGCACGGACGAATGCACTTACAAATGTTCCTCTGTGCCACAGCGTCTGCTCGGCGTCTGCTTGGCGTTTGCTCGCTACCCTCATCACGTACCATGCTAGAGCGGGGTATTAAATTATTGATGCAGTGAACAATCAGGCTTTTATAGAGTTCCGCATTGTCACCGAATCCCCAATGCTAATGCTGGGGCGCCATCTGCTAACTAGAAATCAAACCAGTTTTACGACTCGGTCCCGTGTCTGTAGTCCTAGCAGCGTGGAAACACTGATCTCAATAATTACAACAAAACATACCTAATGATTTGACCTCAGCATGAGATAAGGCTTAGCGATGATGGATTTTGCCAATTATTTCTTGCTGACAGGGCGGAGAGCCAGTAACGAGCGCGAATTTGGATCAAATTCGGTCGGGGCTGTATGGACGCTGCCATGTTGCCACAGGTATAGGGTGGCTATTACGGTTACCGGCGGCAACTGCCACAGTAACTCTCGGTAAACGACGTGCATGCGCAAAGGTCCTAACTTGTCAAGTATCGCTGTACCGTATCATGTAGCGAGCAAAAATAAAACTCTCTAGTGTAGCCAATAATCAGCCATGCATGTACGCCCCGAACTATATACCGCTGCGCAAGGATATTGCCTGTGTACGCCCCGTACCTTCGGCAGTGCTGCAGTCAGCTTGCGAGACTTGAGTATAGGCGCCATTTAGATCAACGCAAACATGGGCTTCAAGTTAAGATACATTTATATGTACGTGGGTTAGAGTGATGGCCGTCTGTTCACAGGTTCACAGGCCCCAGCTGGCATGACTGGTCCTCCACACCGGCTGTAACAACTTCACGTTCTTCTTCCTCTTTCTGGGGTTTTACGTGCCAAAAACAAGTTCTGATTATGAGGCACGCCGTAGTGGAGAGCTCCGGAATAATTTTGACCACCTGGGGTTCTTTAACGTGCACTACAACGCAAGCACACGGGCGTTTTTGCATTTCGCCTCCATCGACATGCGGCCGCCGCGGCCGGGATTCGATCCCGCGATCTCGTGCTCAGCAGCACAATGCCTTAGCTGACTAAGCCACCCCGGCTGAGCCACCCCTTTTGGCTAAGATCAACTTCACGTTATATCGCTGGAATACTTTGAACGACCACCGCTATATAACGCATAATATTTACCAGCAAACACTGATGGCGAACGCTATACACGAAGGCGAGCTTTCTAGTAGAAACGCGGCCTCTTTCGTAGGGCAATCTTCTTTTATTGTTTCGCACTTTTAATATTTTAGTCTGATAAGATTTGACATAAGAGGCATGCGCTGTCGTTTTTGTTTCATGAGATTTGTTTGTGGGCTGTCATTCCCAAAATTCCGAGTGATATCTTTTTTAAGGAATGTAAGACAAGGTATCAGCAACTTTAATCCAAGAACTTTAGTGCCGTATAGAATATATACGGCAGTTCTCGCTCACGGGACGACAACGCCGGCTACGGCACCGACGCCGACACAGGGTTTTCTGCCACATGGATTCCTTAACGTTGTCACCAAAGACCCCTCGCGGTCTTTGGTGTAGCCGATGTCTCCTTCGGGGAACTTGTGGAAGTGTCAGTGCCTTTGTCGCGTTATCAAGTTGACGACCTCTTCCCCCTCGTGTTCTCTCCTTTGGTTGCTCGCCGTTGCGTCTGCTCAGGTCGTAGAGGGGTGACGCTTTCTCGGGGATGAAGGTGGTTATCTCGTCACGGGAAAAGCGCTTTGGCATGTTTCCTACATTGAAGAGGTAGAGTTTCCAGGAAGATCATAAAGGATAACTGCCCCGACACGGGAACGCGCGCGGCTTTGGTTTCCCACAATTGATGCAGACTTCCAAGCCGATCATAACAATGTATTGACATGTTCATGGCAACGCTTTGCTGTTACCTATTTCGGCAGAATATGTTGTAATGAAACGCACTGACTGCAGTTAACTGATAATAGATTGCTCTCCAGGATTCAGTGCCAATGTTTTAGATGAAACGCGGGGAACCTTCCTATTAAACGTGAATGAAATAAGTGAAAACTGCCGTTCAACGGTGGACTGGCACATGGCAACACAGTCTCCGTTCCAGCGCTTCCTTAGTTGGTGTTCGGCTTGCATTCGCCTACTATTTTACCGTTTTCGTTGGGCCGTGTAACTAATGCTGCATTTTATCCCAATCTTGCACTATGTATAAATGAGCCTACATTCATCTACAACAATGTTAAAATATCACGTTAATGCATGCGCTCTCTACTTTTCCACTTGCGTACTTCAGTTTTTGGATATTTCATATTTTTAAAGCGAAGTTTTATTTGTCTAGGCGAAATCGCCTGTCTACAGAAAATTTTCAATCATCATCATCAGCATTGGCTCGAGCGTCGTCGTCTTCTTCCGCAGCTGCCTCATTGGCGCCCCTTGGCTTGCGCTCGTGCCTCTGCTGCCGCGTTCGTCGTCGTCGTCGTCTGCTTTCACAGCTGGCTGCGTTGCCGCTAATGATTCCAGCGTAGAATTTCACTTGTCTTCTGCAGTCGTAATGGGGAGGCCGCGTTTACGGGGGTATGAGCCATTGCTTAAGGGGGTATGACCCATTCAATGTCTTACGTAACGGACAGATTTATTTTGAAGCAATTTAATTTCGAAGAATCGCAAGCGGCAATGGGCGGGCGAATGTTGCCTGCCACGCCGCCTAGCAAACTCGAGGCATCGAACGCAAGCGACAACGGGGGACTGCAGGCATACCGTCAGTGACGACGTTTTCTCCGTCGCAGCCGAACGTGTGTGTAACCTCATAATTGAGAAATACTTTAGTGAACCCTAGAGATTAACCCAGTAATAAACGCCGGGGTAGCACGTTTCCGTTTCGCTGGTTAACCATCTTAACGGAGTGGAGTGGCAGGGCCGACGAATTTTTTTGTTCAATTATCTGGGAAATGGAAAACTGTGACCAAGTTCCCTTATGCATGCTACGTTGGTGTGTGTGACAGCGCGTTAGTGGGAACACAAGGCTTCTTCGCAGGTGTTTACTTTTATTGCTGTGCAATAAAAACTCTGCAGTTATGCACAAAGCTATCCTGCACGCTTTCGTGCAGCCTATGAAGTGAAAATTTCCAAACTAATTAGAGGCCAATATAGTTAGATTGTCTTCTATATCTAAGCTGTTAATTGAAGTGAGATAATACACAAAGGGGACAAAGGGGCCACAATTACTTGCGAGACAGAATAGTTTCGCCGTTGCATGAAAATGCCCACTCGATAATAGAGAAATATCAAGTTTCGCATTTGTTATAACTATGATAACCTCTAACTTCGCTTAAAAATGGTATAAAACAACCATTTATAGGTTACGACGCGCTATGAGCATTCAGAGTCGACGACGTGCGCTATAAGTTGCTGTGCAAGTTGCTATTAATTAGCTGATGGGGTACTTAACAAAGAACACCCTCTTTAGGATATCATAAAGGATTTTCATAGAAAAAATAATTGCATTTTTAAAATCGGATAGTAAAACTACATTAACTGTACATTTAATTAAATTTGTTTGAAAAGTAAATTAGGTCTTTTGTAGTGTCATGTCCCTGATTAAGCAGGGGGGTGGGGGGCAGGACTAAAGAAGCCACTACCGCACTTGAACGCCGCAGCTGCGTTCGAAGGAAGCCGTGCACCAGTAAACAGACCCCAAGTACTTCTGAGTCATTGGAGCACTCGTTAATTCCGATGCGCTGGCTGATGTTCGAGATGTCAGGATGGCACATTTACGTGAACAGTTTTCTGTTTTCTTCATTTGAACACTTCAATTTCTCCTCGCCCTGCCCTGCGCATCAGCCTGTTCTCTTCCTCCTGCGCTATTGAGTGTGGGGGACAGTGAGCTACGCACAGGTAAACGTTGCTGAAGGTAGTAGTTATTGCCATCTTGTCAAAATGCTGTCTCCTGCAACATTCCTTGTTCGGCTGCTGTTGATTATCTATACTTGTTGTCTGCGCATCTCTCTCTCTCTCTCTCTTAGTATCTCTCTCATTTCACAGGCCTCAAGAAAGTGGAAAAGGTAGATCGAAAAGGAAAAAAAACGGCATCTTCGTGAATGTTGCAGAAATTTGTAAGGGAAACATCATACATTTTCCTCCAAGACAAACCTTCGCACTTGAAAGAAAACTTGTGCTTGCGCTCTCATGGAAGTCCCTGGTTCCATGAGCGCGCAAGCACAAGTTTTCTTTCCAGAACTATTGCCAGACTCGTGCAATGAGGTGCGATCATTCACTGCCCCCTCCTCCACTGGCCGATACAGACACCGCTCTCCTAGTGTAATCGTCTGCACTAATGGCGATTCCGATAGCAGGCTGGCCAGAAGTGAGCGTATTGGCAGGCGCACGAGCCCAAAAGGACACGCACGCGCAATGCCATGTCTGGACACCCGGCACTTGCCTTCCGTTTACTACTAAACTAGTCCAATTTAAATATTGTCAAGATTTAACTGAGTGTTCTCTTTCAATTACTATTCGTTTCGCAGTCAAACAACTCTAGACTATTTTCCACTGACCTCCAAATTAAGTTTTGAACGTAAGCTTTTTGAACGTTTTTTTTTTGAACGTTTGAACTTTTTGAAGAATTTTGAACGTTCGCCCCTATAAGACAATAAATCTCTCTATGGAGCGCATATCCATTTGCTGTACACGAGAGTGCTACTCACGCTCACGACTGCTTGCACGTGTTCACTGCACTCCTGTCCAGCTGTTCCGGCTGGTACTTCAGTCGCATGGCCTTCTCATCTTTGTCATCGCCTTGCTGCTGGCCGCAGTCGTGCCCCTCTGCTTGTACGTGTTCACTGCACTCCTGTCCAGCTGTTCCGGCTGGTACTTCAGTCGCATGGCCTGCTCATCTTTGTCATCGCCTTGCTGCTGGCCGCAGTCGTGCCCCTCTGCTTGCACGTGTTCACTGCACTCCTGTCCAGCTGTTCCGGCTGGTACTTCAGTCGCATGGCCTTCTCATCTTTGTCATCGCCTTGCTGCTGGCCGCAGTCGTGCCCCTCTGCTTGCACGTGTTCACTGCACTCCTGTCCAGCTGTTCCGGCTGGTACTTCAGTCGCATGGCCTGCTCATCTTTGTCATCGCCTTGCTGCTGGCCGCAGTCGTGCCCCTCTGCTTGCACGTGTTCACTGCACTCCTGTCCAGCTGTTCCGGCTGGTACTTCAGTCGCATGGCCTGCTCATCTTTGTCATCACCTTGCTGCTGGCCGCAGTCGTGCCCCTCGTTGGCTTGGCTGTTCTCCGGAAGCAGTGCACGAATAAGCCAGTTTATGAAGAGCCGCACTCCGCCAGACAGATTCCACGGACAAGTCGGGTCTTCTGGATTCTGATCGTCTCCCTTGCGTAAGTGGGGCCCCGCTGGGTGCGTGCTGCACAACATTGCTGACTAAATTTCTTAATGTCATATAAACGTTGAGAAAAACTTTTTTCGAATATCAAATCAAATTGCCAAATTATTCCTTAAGCAAGTTAGGGCAAGGATTAAAATTATCACCTTCCGCGCCTTGCAATTATCCCGAATTCTGACAAAAACGTAGACCCTTTTTCATTGCTGTTTTTTAACGAAGATAACTGCAGACAATTGCAGATAATTACGCGAAAGTTACGTCGAAAGTGTGTGCGTGGCTGATTAAGGTAGGAAATTCATTCAAAATGTCAACAATTTTTGTAGAACTGTAGCTTAACTACGTGTATCATGCACTGTGCGATATTTATGATAAGAAAACATGAAATTCAATGTTCGCCTGTTCGCCTCTTCGCCTCTTCGCGTTCACATGCTCTGATTTGTCTCCTGTGTCCATCGACAGACAAAATACTGAAATGCAAAATCCCATGCTAATTACCAAGTGCCAGGGCTTACGCAATAACACAGTGGTCTGTGCGTTTAGCTCCAAAACTGCACGCTGCCTCAGTGGCGTGACTTGGAACTTCCGCGGATATAGTTGGTAAAGTTTTGTTTTCCTTCGCTTTGTGGCTATAGAGTGACGCTGATCATGGGGAGCTGTCCTTAAGACTACCACTGCTGTCGCTGTACGCCTAGAAGAACCAAACGAATCTCAACAAATTCAAAACTGAAAGCTGGATTTTAAATCAAGTTTCTTGCTCATAATTGCGGCAGTAATAAAATAAAACCCCAACCTGTATTTCAGAAAAAGCAAGAACGTTTGAGAATGTGTCACGATGTTTCCGGAAGAACTCAGTCGCTTCTTCAAGGGCCAATGGGGTGGCAAATGGTCGGCATGTTAATATCTTGCAATTAGTGAAAGGCTACAAGAAGTCAATAATTACGTGCCAGTTACGTCGAAAGTGTGTGCATGACACTAACAGTGACAATGGGTAAATACGACGTTGGCTGACTGCTTAAAAGAAATGTTTGGTTTGCTCAACGCCTTGCCATGATCACACATCTATGTCTTCAAATACAGATACATTTCATAAGTGTAAATTTGTCTCCTTTTTCATTTTTCTCTCCTTAGACTCGTGACAGGGCGTATTTCTAACGATGCACCCTGCGTACGTGGCATTGGGGCCGCGCCAAGAAGATGGCGCGCTTCCTAGCGGAGACTCTGCCTGGTGTTTTAGCAAGCCTATGAAGGTAAGCGTGCCCTGATTGGTGACGAGGCAATCGTGTGGTCTTTGCGTACGTTTTATCTAATAGCAGCGCCAAGATTCGTGAGTGTCGACTTCCTCTGCCGGGAAGTAATAATACTGACCATGGGTAAATATTTCAGAGATGACCGATTGTAACGGGGACATTGCGAAATCGCTAAAAATTTAATTCCAGCCCAGATCACGTAAATTGAGGTCATTTCTGATCTACCGTTGCAATAACAAACAGAAGTTTATAGTATAAAACTATTATGTACTGGTCAGTGAATAGAAGTGAAATTGTCGTGTCATTGAGGTGCCACAACAACCTTCAAACGATCCATGCAAATCATTTTGCGATGAGAAAAGGCGGCGCTTACATTTACGTGTTCTATTTAGGCCCAAAGCTTTTCTTTGTTCAAACTATTGCGATCGGACGGTTATCTTCGCAAGGTTTCACGGCCGCTGTCCTTACAGGACCTACTCCTCACATCAGGGATGAACTTTGATAAGTTTTCAAAGGCACAGGATCAGAGAATCAACAGCAACCATGTTTTCTAGCTTTCATCCGTTGTTTCACGTACAAGCTATTCCTTTTGCATGCCATTTCGCTATGTACCTAGGTTACTAGCCTCATCACGGTAACCCCATCTTTTTTGTGCTTTGAATTATTTTTCGGTGATAAAACTTTGGAGTGGAGTAACATTGTTCCTAATCAATAAAAAAAACTTGCTGCCAGTAAGGCCAACCGAACTACCGACTTCCTACCTGTTGAGCTATTGCTACGAGTGCTTACCCGTCCACTAGGGGAGCTATTTAGTAAATGTCGTATAGTGAAGGAAGGCACGCCGGGATGGTGGACAGAATAAGAGACATGGACGCAGCAGGGTACAGAAGCAAAGAACTGATTTCGTTTCAAGACGGCTGGTTATGTAGAGGCGGCCGATTACTGTAGCGCCCCCTTGAGGGCGAGTGAAACTGTTTCTGAAACTGAAACGCACATCACATCATCGACCTCTTCCTAGAAGAGCTTGGGGAAAACAAATCTTTATACAACCATAAAAATTCTTGTACAATACGTGACCCTGTATTGTGTGCAAGCCTACAAGACTTTTCCAGACAAACATATCACAGTTTTTATCACAAGATTTACGGACTAGTACACGGCTAGCTAGCTCACCAGCAGAGAATGATCTCTTGCCTGCTAAATGACACGAATGAGAGACAAAAAATGAGAAATGTACCTGTGGACCACAATGACATGCATTTATATAAGACCGATAATGTTCTAAACACACGTTTACATGTAAACTGTCCCTCTCCTTTTAAAGAAATGAGTGGAGCGTCTACTTGCACTCGGTAGACTTGATTATTTTAAAACACACACAGAAAGTACAACCTTGGAACAAATTAGACAACGAAGAAAAGGTGTACATTGTAAGCATGTATTGTGTGCCGAATACAAGGCAATGAAGAAACATGCAGTGTAATTCAGACAACATAGTCTTTTAAATGGCCCGGTACTTTCCGGCTCTTTTTCGAGCCACGAGGTATTTGTTGCATAGGAAGAGGTTTGGGCTCAGTGGACTCATTGGAGCCAGTGATGGCTCCGGCATTGCATTTGAGCCTTAACGCTCACTTAAGCACTTGCCAGACGAGGCTGGGAGTAGAGAACATGACATTCCATTTGAGCCTTCATGTTCACTTGAGCACTCGCCAGACGAGGCTGGGAGTGGAGAACACGACATTGCATTCGAGCCTACAAGTTCACTTAACCAGTCATCAGACGATGCTAGTAGCAGGGAACATGACTCGAAAGAGTCTGACGACTCACATAAATGCTCCTCAGTAGAACCTCGGAGCGAACACTCAACTCTAACTGCAGTCGAGCACGATGGCTCAGAGACTTGTTCATTATTTGTATGCGAACACAAAACATAATGACTGGGCACAACAGTTGTTTGTTGATAAGGTGCCTGCATAGAACCCTTTGGCTTAGTTACACGCCCATCGGGTGAAGAAAAGAATTCCCTTTGGCTGGGCACCACAGCCGGACGTTGCATCGGAGCCTCAAGACAATCTTCACATTCTGTGAAGCGCTCAGCAGTCGATGCTACGAACGCGGCATTTTTACTGGGCACGTCAGTCCGCATTAGCACTTGTGCCTGGCCCTCTTGCCTTTCGGCCCAACATGGAACAGCTGAAGTAAGTCTGTCCGACTGCTTGATAACAGGATTACTTGTAGGGTCATATTACGGCTATCGAAAAATCTAGTTTAAATACACTCAACCAGTATATCGATACATGGTTGACAAATCACCTGAGTTTTCCGTTGAGCCTGCCGTTGTGACACTTGACACCGGGTGGCGTTCGCTGGCGCTTAGATCAGACGGGGCTTCAGAGGTGGTGCATTCTAAAGTCGCTTCACTTCATAACTACACTGAAGTGGAACAACGGCCCGACAGTCGGCCCTGGTTCACTCTCGCTGGCATTGAAATCAAACAGGACTTGCTTTGAGGTACACTTTCAGATTCCGCTACACTGTATGAGCCCACTAAAGTCGGGCGACATTCAGTCCGCCAACAAGTAATTGCGGAGTCAGTGAAGTTGTTGACGAGAACTGGACATAGGACAAGGTATCTCCGTTGATGACTATTTGCAGCGTTTTGATGGCATCAAGTCTCAGAAGTGACCAGCCTTTTTCGGTACCATTGAAGTTGACCGATGCAGACTTGGTTGAAAATGGACTGCTGCATGGAAAAATCCCAAGTTCTTGATGACTGTTTCTGAATAATTCCGTGTCAGTAGATGAGAGTGCAGGAGACAAATATGCGAGACGTATTTGCTATAGCTTTTATAGTTAATGAGGGATACGACCCCTCCAGTGGCAATCATGAGATTGATCATGGCATCATTCACTTGAATGGAGACGCGTACAAGAGCCAGGGCATTGACGCCGTCTTCAATGTGACCAACGGTTACTGTGTTTGTGACAGTGCTGCCTTGCGTGTCCACCTCGACGACAGACAGGTCTTGATGTATATTCGGTCGAACGGCGCATCCGGTGAAAATGGCCTCGCTTTCTGCAATTCTCACAATACTTGTGTCGGGCTGGGCAACCAGGAAAATTAGCCCAGTGCTGAGGCAAACCGCAGCGTAAGCAGCCGCTGGGTCGAGTCGACGACGCAAAGGGAGAGGAGGCACCCGGTTGCCTTCTACCCTGACCAACGCCTCCTGCCCTGACGGGGAGGCCAACCTCCTCGCCCTCGCTGGCCGCCATCGTGACCTTGGCCCGGGTGGGGAAAGACGACCGGTCGGCTGTGCGCCATCTTGCGCAGCATGTCGGGGACGATTCTTGTCGCGGCCGCCATGTTGAGGCTCCTGTCAATGCGTGACTGCGCCCGTATGTACTCCGGTGAGCTGCTGCAATCTCCGTTCTTTCTGCCTCTCTGGCAATCTTCATGGCCTTCATGACAGTAAACACGGTGCCCATTTGAACAAAGCGGCGTCGTAGTTGCGATAACACCAGTCGGCATAGGATTTGATCCTGGATCGTGACACCGACCGCCGTTCCAAATCTGCATTGCTTCGCTATCCGCTGGATGTCGTGGATGAATCCGATGGTGGACTCGTCTCAAATCGGCATCCATTTAGAGTGCATCGCTTAAGCGCCCGTTCTCGCTGAAAGCGTCGGCGCCCTCTGACGTAGCCGAGTGAACGAGCACAGCGCAGGATGAAAGAGCGAATGAGGAGCGCAGTGGGAGATTAAAGACGGCGATAGCGAACAAAGCGCGAAGAGGAGGGTATGGCGAAAGCGGGAGAAGAAAAGCGTAGTACCGCGCTAGACGAGCTCTGCTGCGACGATGGTTACGAGATGGCGCCGGAGTAGCGCATGTCGTCTGCATGGAGTCGAAGCGGTGCATGAGCGGGGGTCGGTCTGCGGTGGCTGCGGTGAATCGAACGCATGCGTCATCAACGCGCTGCCTCTCGCGATCTCCCAGTTCGCGAGGAACTCGCGCCACACTTGCCAGACGAAACAGATTGTCCATGCCAGCCAATATATCGCGAAATGAAAACAGGCATCGAACTGCGCTCAAATTTCGCATGAGGGAGTATCGTAATCGTTGGTGAATCGTTTTATACATTCTACTGCAAACTTCACCTACCTCTTGAGAAAACCGTGCATCGATATGTGCCAGGGCCCCCTCAAAAGCATTCCTTGCCTAGCCGTCGCTGGTTGAATACCTTGAATTTATCCGACGCTGAGAGGTATCGAACCCACGTCACAAGGGTTCTTCAAGGATAGAAGCCCTGCACTTCAGCAGGCAGCGCTACAATTGCACTGGGTGCGTTCAGCTCTTCAATGAACTCATTCACGCCAACGCTTTAGCGGGCTCCTCCACAAATTCACTGGGTATGTGCCGTTCTGAATCTCTCACTAACTTGGGTCGCCGAGTGGGTGCCACGGAGTGTGCCGCAAGTGAGGGAACAGCGCTCGCAGGCACCAGTCAGTGCGCCACGCTTCTTGTGCTCGACTGCCTGGGCAGTGCCACTAGAAATTCCAGTTCTTGGCAGTCAAAAGATGGCGCGGCGTGTACAGAAAATAAAAGCGCGAAAGCCCACCCCGGTTGCCGCATGACGCGTTTCTCAAGTGTTCGTTTGCACCAATGCGCCATGCTTTTCAGATTCCACGGGCAGGCCTTGCAGCGGCGGTGCTAAATTGCGGCGAGCGTTCTTAAGGAAGCTTTAAAGAAGAGTGTAACTTGTAACTACTTTCTACTTAACTACTTCTAAACGTAACTACTTTCGGCAGTGGCAATAAGTTGTGTCACTATATTGCTTCAGTGTGCTTCAAAACTAGGTGGGCTGATGAAGTTAGGAAATGTGCAGGCGCAACTTCAGCTAGCGCAAGACAGGGGTATTTGGAGATCGCAGGGAGAGGCCTTCATCCTGCAGTGGACATAAGTATAGGCTGATGATAATTGCGTCAATGCTAACGCATTATTATCGACAGTCATCGTGAGATGGGCTGTGCCGCCATTTTTATCCTTCCGGTTCATCATCATCATTCTATATTTATGTCCACTGTAGGACGAAGGCATCTCCCTGCGATCTCCAATTGCCCCTGTCTTGCGCTAGCTGATTCCAGCTCGCGCCTGCAAATTTGCTAACTTCATCACCCCAGCTAGTTTTCTGCTGTCCTCGACTGCGCTTCCCTTCTCTTGGTATCCATTCTATAACTCTAATCTTCCACCGGTTATCCATCCTATGCATTAGATGGCCTGCCCAGCTCCATTTTTTTCCGTTTACTATCAACTAGAATATCGGTTATCCCCGTTTGTTCTCTGATCCACACCACTCTCTTCCTGTCTCTTAACGTTAGGCCTAAAATTTTTCGTTCCATCGTTCTTTGTGCGGTCCTTAACTTGTTCTTGAGCTCATTGTTAACCTCCAAGTGTCTGTCCCATATGTTAGTACCGGTAGAATGCAATGATTGTACGCTTTTCTTTTCAACGACAGTGGTAAGCTCCGAGTCAGCACTTGGCAATGCATGCCGTATGCACTCCAATCCAATTTTATTCTTCTGTAAATTCCTTTCTCGTGATCAGGGTCCCCCGTGAGCTCTCGGCGATATACTTTTTTTTTCTTGCCGGTGTCAGGCACCACTCCATGCCTGAAAATGTGGTGGACTGGAGTAGGATTCGAACTTACGAACATTAGGGTTACAGAATGGATACCAAGAGAAGGGAAGCACTGTCGAGGTCGGCAGAAAACCAGGTGGGATGATGAAGTTAGGAAATTTGCAGGCACAAGTTGGAATACGCTAGCACAAGACAGGGGTAATTGGAGATCGCAGGGAGAGGCCTTCGCCCTGCAGTGGACATAAATATGGGCTGATGATGATCATCATCATCATGGAACCATCATGTGAGGTACATCATCGCCAAAGCTAACCGATCACTTCGGTACTTTCGAAGAAACTTCTATATGGCACCCCCATCACTTAAAAAGCTTCTCTACACGACTTACATTCGTCCGTCACTTGAATACGCATCATCTATCTGGGATCCCGGTGGTACTACACTGATAAACGAACTTGAAAGAGTGCAGAATCGTTCCGTTCGCTTCATCTTATCCAATTATGACCGCACAGTCAGTGTTATCATGAAGAAGTCACTACTTAACCTTCCAGAACTTAAAATTCGGCGTAAAATAGCCCGGCTCGCTCTTTTTCATAAAATTTACTATCACAACAATCATCTCCGCGATCAGTTCATTAAATCCCCTCTATTCATTTCATCTAGAATTGACCACCTCCAAAAAGTCATGTTCCTCGTTGAACTGTGACCTATTTACATGCATTTTTACCTCGAACCACCTCCGAGTGGAATCAGCTGCCAGAAGCAGCTACAGCTATCACGGATACATCACGCTTTAAGGGTTTTTTGAATAACATGCTTAACATTGCTTTTTTTATTTGTTCTTCTGTCTTTAGCTTGTTGTTTTAGTTTTAGATGTTAAAATTACTCTGCTTCATCGCAGTTGCAGTTCTTTAATTTTTGTATTAATTTGGTGATTGTTCATACTCCTTATTGTTATTGTATCAACTGTTTTTTCCAATACTGGTCTGTAATATGCCCCTCCCCTCCGTAATTTGTAAACCCGGAGGGTAAAATAAATAATGAATAAATGAGGTATCTCCCTCCTGCAGGTACCTCTACTGCGATGCCATCACGCTAGAGGCAGACACCGTCCTGACCACACTGTACGCAGCCAATAAATATGTCACGCTAGAAGAAGACACCGTCCTGGCCACACTGTACGCAGCCAAGAAATATCTGATCCCCCATCTGGCCCGGGCCTGCATTGCCTACTTAGAGACCAGTGTCACCGCTCAAAAGGCCTGCGTCCTTCTCAGCCAGAGCCACCTCTTTATTTAATGCTAAAGCGTCCGATGACCCATTCAGCGAAAAAGCCGGAGTCTGTCGTCTGTGATATCGAAAACGCAGGTAAATTCCCATTGACTGCGACGCCACGTCACGAGAGCGCCTAGATAGAGCAGAGCGGGCGAAGTGGAAAACTTGTTTCCGTCAGCGCGCCAGGCTTTGCGTGAGGGGAGAGGGCATCGCATCGACGCCACGTCACCCTCGCTCTCACTCTCGGAAGCCGGCACGTGGTGTGTGCCTCTTTCACTCCAACTGGGCTTGGCTGTTGCGTGCGCCTGCCGGCATTGCTGACCACTGTTGCTTTCTCGGTCTCTCGTCACGCAGGCCGTCGGTGGCATGCGGCATTGGAACCGCAAACTGCTGCTGCTTGCTGGCTCGGGCAGCATGTGCCGCTATGGTACATTACTCGCAGCGCAATCAGCGCCGTCAAGGTAGACATTAATGCTGTCTCATTCACAGCTGAAAAGTAATGCTTAGGTGTCCTCGGACTTTTTAGGTTATTTCACTCATTATTAGTGCTGGGCAAACATTTCGACATGACGAACGCGAACTTCTCTTTCTGAATTGATGTGCGTTACAACTTTTGTAGTCGACATCTTCAAACATTTTGTCGCAACGAATCTATGCTTACTTAGCTATTTAGTTAGTTCGGTAATTATTATTGCAATTGTAGCCTTTCCCCGTGCAAGGAGGACGTAAGAATATAGAAACCTTGCAATTCCAGCGCCCTCTGTTGTGCATGCAGTAACTGTGAAAATCATGCGGTTATTGCTCACTTCAAGCTTGTTATATCCAGTGGGCATCTGCTAGCATTGCACGCGCCATTGTGGATATTTTTGCGGGCAATATATCTATATATATATATATATATATATATTATATATATATATATATATGTGTGTGTGTGTGTGTGTGTGTGTGTGTGTGTGTGTGTGTGTGTGTGTGTGTGTGTGTGTGTGTGTGTGTGTGTGTGTGTGTGTGTGTGTCGAAAAAGCTATCTTATTCCCTAAAGTTCCATGGCCTTCAGCTAGAAAGTAATGTTCCCTGTGCGTAGTTGTTGCCACTTCTTCCCCTGTATACGTATCAGACCCACTCAACTTTCAGTTCCATTTTATAGACATAAAATAGGCTATATTTACTTGCCGATGGCTTGGCCGTGGCTCGTCATCCGTCAGAGTATTTTCAGATCAAGCATTCAGCCGCTTTTCTGGGCATCCTGACGTCACATTTCAAGTTCCAGCTGAATCTCTCTCTCTATACCGGAACACTGAAGACCGCTGCACCTTCGATTCATCTCGCTCGTTCAACCTCGAAAGCCGTTTCTGATGCTTACTAAGGTTGAGCCCAGTTGGAGTGAAAGAGATAGAGACAACGTGCCGGCTCCCGAAAGGGAGAGTGAGGGTGACATGGCGTCGATGTGATGCCCTCTCCCAATAAACCTAATAAACGTTGTCGGGATGCATGACGTCACCTTGAGCTGGTGTGACAATTTAGAGGCGGTGTCGCCACGCCACTCTCGCCTTTTCGTCATTTCCGGCTTACAAAAGTTCCTCTCCATGCTCACAAGGGGCTGGTTGGCATTGCAGTAGTTCGATGTGTTCAGCTATAGTTACTTATAATAAAGAGTGTCATATCTTGTGTCGTAACCAATAATGAAAATCGCGTAATCCCTTTGTTATAATTAGTAATGCACTGTTTTCTTTTGGGGGGAGGGGGTGCAATAATCTTCGTTAGCCTCCATTTCAGTCATTTGTGCTGCCGTATAACTACCGAAGCAGCACCTTTCTTTGTTCACGTGTGTGCTTTACTTCCCCTTAACAAAGTATCTAAGGGTGGTTCCTTGCTTTTTTGGTTTTTTTTTTTAGAACGCCATGGTGGCGCAGTGGCTTTGCCATTGCGCTGCTGAGCCCGACGACGTTGGATTAAATCCCGGCCGCGGCGGCCGCATTTAGATGGGGACGAAATGTAAAAAACGCCCGTGTGTAGAATGCATTGGGTTCAAGCTAAAGAAACCCGGGTGAACAATGTTAATTCAGAGACCCATACTCATATCGTTGTTTTGGCTTGTAAAACAGCAGAACTTAAATAGGTTTTCTTTGTGTCACTTTTGTTGCCTCCAGGTCGATACAGCGAAGAGTCAGTTCACTGCTCTTGAAACGGCAAAGCGCGATGCACAGGGGCAACTACAAAAACCAGGGATGGTAAGCTCGCCACTTCCGGTCATTGCTTCCTGTTTCGCGAGTTCGCACTTGTTGAACTCTCAGCCGATATATTTCATATCAGGTTTCAACTTGTGTAAAGCAATTTTGTTTCAACGATGGAAGGTGACGCGCCCAGTGTCTGTATATAAGTTTAACAGCTCTGAAAATCGGTGCTGTGCGCAGAGTTGCACAGGTGAGTGTCCTTGCTCAAACGTCGAAAACAAATTACCAGTCAAAAAGTTGATTAATGACATTATTATAAGGAATGATGACTGTGCGTTAATAGGGATTTCTCGCGAAAATATCGGTCAGCACATCTGTAGTGCTCCTCATTTCTCTAGTTCTTTATATTAAAGGGCCCCTCACGAGGTCTGGGCACTTTGAACTGACAAGTTAGTGCGTACATGCAATGCGTGCTAACGATCGGGTTTCCTAAGTATTACACCGCTACGCGCCGCCAAAACAGGTCTGATTTCAAACTAAGCGCCGTTTGCAGTTCTGTTTGCGAGTGCCGAGCTGCCAGCCGGAGAGTCGGCGTATTTCGCACAAGTGCGCCTACGTAGGTCGTAGTGCTGTGACGTCACTCGTATAGTGACACGTGACTTCGAGAATTATTCAAGGCAACATCAGTTATTTGTTTAATCTGTTGCTTCAATAGGTGAATTAAAGTTTAGGTAAAGAAGCATACACACCGAATGTCTGCGTGTTTTTGTTTTACTTCACATCGCAGCAAGAGATGTACTTCCGTTTCGTCTGCTTGTTCCCACGTCGTGTAGTCTCGCGCACTGACAACGAAATTGTCATTTTCTGCCATGTTCCAGCGCGCGATCATGCTCTGTGATCCGCTTGCGTCTGCCTCGGTGTACTTGCAGCACTGATTTATGCCGCTAGCCCGGTGTTCTCGTGCATAGCGTGCAAAATCGTGCGCTGCGCGATTCAAGTCAAACGCAACACCTAGCGCTCGAGGCCGCCACCGGAAGTGCGCCGCACAACAAAAAATACGAGAAAGAGAAAGAAAGAGGCGGGGCCCCTGACATATGAGTCACGTGACTCTTCACCTCCGGTATGGGAGAACGCAGGGAAGGAATTTCGCTTGCGGAGGTTGGACGGAAAAGTGAAGGGAGTGTTGGTGGGTGGCGCTCACCGCTTCAACGCATGGCTTCGCGGCACTGAAATGATTTCTATCTCAGCTAATAATGAACTAATTTGAAAAATTCTTGCGGTAGAATCCTCACTATAGGGCACGTAACAAGATCCAACGTATAATCGAAACTTGCTATGTGGCCTGGTGAGGGGCCCTTTACAAGAAATTGTTGCAGAAACCATGACATGTACTCAATTTAAAGGTCAGTCCAGAAACTGCCATAAGCGATACGTAGTTGGAGTGCTTCTTGATATAATGCTGATGAAATGGAATCTGCTAATATTGCATAACCGTAAGAAATCATTGAGCTTAACTGTACGAACTGTAGCCTGTACAAATAACTTTCTAGGGGCAGGCAATGAATTTTATTAACAACATAAACGCCTCAACTTTATTGATGCATTGAATCATTTTTCAGTGATATAACTTCGCAATAACATTGTTCCTAATAAATAAAAGTGAGAAAAAATCGAAGTAGCTTGCACCAGTGGCCCGGGCCAAGGCTAAAGACACAGCGGAGCTGATCGGTTCCTAGCTGGTCATGGCTATACGAAGTCATGCTAAGCTATACAAAGTAATGCCAAGTGATGCTAAGTTATACGAAGTGTATAAGCATTTTCTCGCGAAGCACTTGCAGTCCGAGCGCACGTAGGGGAAGTGAGGCGAAGGCTATGCACAGTGTACGGGCGGCGCGCAGCAGACGAAACGCCGGGATGACGTCACGGCGCATGCGCAGTAGCGCGCTAGCTGGTGGGAGCTCGGCCGAGCCGCTGCTAGAGGCGTCTGCTGCAGTCATGGACACCGCGAGCCTTCGGCGCTAATGTGGGGAAACGGAGAAGCACGGTTGGCGTCGGCAGCACCTTTGCGCGTCGCCTCGTTGGTGCTGCTACAATTTGTTTCTCTCTCCCTCTCGCTCTCATTTTCTCTTTCTCTCTCCCGAGTATAGCGCGCGACACTCCGTGAGGTGGTTGCTAGGCAACGCAGTGGCAGGCAGCTGCGGCGTCGCTGGCTGCCATGGCTACGGCGCGGCTTGATTTTCGTGAGACGCCCACGTTTTACGGCTGGCTTAAACAGCTTCGCTGTTAAAAACCATGCCACCAGTAGGATCCCGCACTACCGATTTCCTAGCCGTTGAGCTACGGGTACGATTACTTACATGTCCACATCGTGGGCTATTTATTAAATCCGGTTTTCACTTATTCCTTGGAGTGTTCAACCGTGGTCACAGCTGTAGCTCAATTCGTGAAGCACAGAACGCGTTGTACGGAGCTTATGTGAGAGTTTATTTGAACATCTTCACTGCGGCGCCTTATAGATTCTAAGTAGCTTTGCTCAGTTTAACTATATCAATCAATCAGTTAGCCTCAAGGGGCTGTGTCAGTGGCACTGCTAACAGTTGTGTTGAAGAGTAACCGATAGTATAGCAAGATTTGTCAGGAGCAGCGTGCTCGCCAGGGTCGGTGCAGTGGAAAATAACTATTGCACAGCACTGAAAACGAAAAAAAAAACGCCGTTCGTGATCAGCACAGTTGTCTTGGCAGGTCATGTCATCGAAGATAGATTAGAAAATGCTTCAAGCAGGAACGCATCAATGAGGTTCTGATGTGAATTGTGTATTATCAAGCGGAATCCAACACGAACTTCTTAAATTTCACATCCATACCACTCCACGACATCAAGTTGATATCATGAATACCACAGCACTTCAAAGCACTTGTGCGTTTCTTGAGCTGGAAACGCCGCAACGGCACATTGCATGTGTTAAAGGATGTATACAGGCTGTCTCGGTTAATATAAGCCGCGCTCATGAAAAATAATAATGAAACCTACACCGATATGAATGAGGCTGTGCGGTTTCCTGAAGCCTTGTGCAATTCGTAATATTGATTTTTTTATTCTACCAAATCATTTATTTAGCTAAGTTGAGTTGTTTCTTGATCAATTTCTGAAATTTGGGATATTAATTTTTTTTATTCTAGCAATCTATTTAAGCTAACTTGACACTTTTGTCTGTGTGCACTGCGTTCACAATGGGTTCAAACGTCCTGCAAATTCCGTGCACCCGACGTGCAGCATTTTGTGAAAAAGTGACGGGGCACCAAAAGCCAGTGTTTTCCTGCGTTAAATAGCTCATAAGTGGCAGTGTTCGCTTTTTGAGCAGTCCCACAAAACTGCATCCCGAACGAATGATTGACAAGAATATCGAGGCTGCCAGCACGCTCAGTGTATTCCTTGTCAGCTTAGTGGGGCTTCCGACACACACAAAATCAAAAGTTTTAACGTTCACAGCGCGAATAGAGGCAGTGTGGTGGCAGCGCGCAATTATTTCTTACCGTGAGCCTCGTGGTTCACCCCATAAATCAATGAATCACATTATTATGGAGCGCGAACCCATATTTGTTGTACTCAAGAGTCCTACTCATGCTCAGACTCCTGTCCAGCTGTTCCACCTAGTGGAACAGCTGTTCCAGCTGTTCCACCTGTTCACCTGTTCCACCTGTTCCAGCTGTTCCACCTTCACTCTCATGGCCTGTTCATCTTTGTCATCACCTCGCTGCGTCTGGCCGCGGTTTTGCCACTCGTCGGATTGGCTCTTCTCTGCAAGCGATTGCACGGAGAAGCTCCTCGGAAAACCGCATTCCAGCAGCCAGGCAGATTCCACGGACAAGTCGGGTCTCGTGTTCTCGATTCTGATCGTATCCCTTGCGTAAGTGGAGAACGGCCACGAATGCGTGCTGCACAACATTTCTGGGTAAATTTCTCAATGAAATATGAATGCTGAGAAAACATTTTCCTCGAATATCAAATGGAGTTCTAAAATAGTTTGTTATACGTTAGTTTATGTTAATCTTTAACATACAACTGCTTGTTTATGACAGCGATTATCATTAGCGCCCCGCAATTGTCCCGTGTTCTGAGAAAAAGGACTGCAGCCTTTTGTGTTTCGGTATCTTTAAGCTGATACAATGTTTTAAACTTTTGATTATTCAAAAGATTAACAATTATTACAGAACTGTAGCTTAACGAAACTACTGTACCGTGTGATAGGCATGACAAGAGGACCTGATGTTCGCCGGTAGAGTACAATTTAAAATAATCCCAATAGCCTCCCCTGTCCTGCCCATCAAACGTCTTGACTATAAACCCCATAAACAGGAAGCCAGGCAGGTACGCAGGGTCGATGTTTTAATAGGTTTTACAGCACTGAATTGTTTCGTCAAAGCCAACAAAAGCCCCACTTTTGGAAGGCGAGCTGAGTGCATCGAGAAGCCCGGTGACTTCTTCACTCGAACAACAGTGAACATCATCTTCAGGCTCGCTCTGCCATTCGCTGAAGTCAGCTTCTCTTTTTTTTTCGCGAGAATAGATTCGAAGCCCGAGCTGCGGGCGTAGCCCCAGTTGCAAGCTTGTTTCACTTCCTCCGCAAGTATAATATTGCTCCTGCTTGCGCTGCCCTAACAGATCGTGTGCTCCCATTTACACAAAGCACGACAGAGAACTGTGATGAAACCAGTTGGTCCCTGGCATCAATGAAAAAATAAAAGGTGCGGTTGGTCACCATAACTCCCTCTTGAGCATTGTTTACGAGAAACACTCGGACGAAACCAGCTCGTCCAGGGTACGGAAGATATCTGAACAAAAATCAAATCTGCACGTTTCAGCAATCCGCATTATCGTGAAGTTGTCTCGTACTACAAAAACGAGCTCTCGTAGCGAACCCTATCAGCTTTTCAAGAACTTCTTTTTCTCCCTTTTTTGCAATGCGCACAGCTTAGCATGGTACTCATTGGCTACATTATTGCCTATTGTGATCCCTAAGTTCATCGACAGACGTCGCCATACTTATAAGTCTAGGGTGCACAATCCTACGCTGATTACCAAGCATCAAGGCTTTCCAATAACCCTTATTTGTGCTTTCAAATCCCAAACTGCACGCTGCCTCAGTGTCACGACTACAAATTTCTGTGGAGGCGGTTGTTAGTGTTAAGTTTTTCTTTTCTCTGTGATAAGAGTGAGGCTGTCTATGGGGAGATTTCCTGAAGACGACGACGTCTTTCGCTATAGGTGTAGAGAACATAAACAGCCACCAAGAAGACCGCTTACCTTCTCCAAACACGGCCGCAGTAAAATGAAACGCCAATGGAAATTTCAAACAGCAAGTATGCAAGTCTGCTGTAGTAACCCTGTGCTTCCGGACGAACTTTGCTGCTTCTTTCAAAGGCGATTGGGGTGGCGCAGGGTAGGCATGCCAGTGTTTTGTAATTTGTGAAAGGCTGTATGAAGAGCACACCTGTTAACGTCAAGAGAGTGGGGATGCCACTAATTGGGACATTACGTATATGTCAATGTATAAAGTTACTCTTTCAACGTGTGCCTTGATCCTGCATGTTACTTTGTCTTTAAGTACCGATCATCTTGTCGCGTGCCAAATGGTCTTCTTTTATTCTTCTTTTCTCAGTCTGATGACACGGTGCATTTATCACGATGCATCATGCTTCCGTGGCACTATGAAGCACAGAAGAAGCAAGCGCAGTACCTAACCGAGACTATGCCTGGTGTCTCGAGCAAGCCTATAAGGTAAGTGTGCTTTGGTCGGTGACGAGGCAATCGTCTATACTATGCGTACATTATCTCTAATAACAGCGCCAGTATTCAGGAATATCGGCTTCCACTGCAGTGACGGGAAAATCTAGACAATTGATAAGTATTTCACAGATGAGAATGATACGGAGACATTGTGAAATCTCTGAAAATGAATTCTAGCCCCAATGAATTCTATTTAAGTCCATTCCGATATTCTGTGGTAATTAAAAACCATAGTTTATAGTGTACTACCTAGTATAATATATAATGAACTATCATGAACATTATGTACTGATCAACGAATACAAGTGAAATTATCATACAGTTACAGTGGCACAGCAGTTTTGCACCTCACTTTGGGATGGAAAATATTGAGCTTACATGTATACATGTTCCTTGTCGGCCCTTAAAGCTTTTCTTTGATGAAACCATCGAGTATTTTAACTACACAAGATAGGACCAAGTCCTCAGAGCAGGGAGCAACCTTGATAATTTTTCATAGGAACCTAATCAGCGAATCAGCGGCAAGCTCGTTCTATAGCTTTTTTTTTGTGCGAAGAATGTGCCAGCTATTGCTCTGACATGCCTTTACGCTATCGTTTATTATTCTTGTCATGGTAATCCGTACAAAACATTATTGAGCCGAGTGCTAATGAAGCAACAGCAACATATAAGAAATTAACGCCGTAGTGTTTTAATGCTTTGAATTATTATTGGATGACAAAACTTTGCAATCAAATTATTTATATTACAAAAATAGTAATATAAGTGTGTCGTGCCTCACCTGTGGAGCAACGATTACGACTGCTTGCCCATACACTTGGGGGGTAGTTAGTTAAATATGCTTTACACTTACTTCACGGAGTGTTAAATCATGGCTATAGTTGTAGCTCAAGTGATGCACAGCACGTGTTGAGTAGTGGTAGTAAGTGTCATAATACATTTTTGTTCATTTTCAATACGGTGCCTTCTACAGAGCAATGTTGCTATGGTCTGTTTAACTAAATCAAACAATCAATGAGGCTGAAGCGCCAGTGTCAAAGGTACTGCTAATAGTGATCGATGTTGAGGCGTCAGCGGGAACAGGAAAACAGAGTACTCGGTAGTAAAGCAACACCTATTAACACAGCGCAAACGGTAATAAAGCTGTGTGCTCTCCAGGTTCGACGCAGTGGTAGATAACCGATGCACAACCCTTAAAAAGGACAGCCCCGCCGTTCATGATCGGCAAAGTCTTCGAAGAGAGATGACAAAACATTACAAATAGGAACGTATCAATGAGGATCTGCCGTACATTGCTTATGAGCAGCGAGAATCCAGACCGAAGTCCATCAATTTCACATCCAAACCACTCCACCGATGACTTCGCGGTGACATCGCGAATATCATTTATTTCTCATGCGCTTGGGCTTTTTGTCCCAATAAATTGCAAAAACACACATGTATTGCTGCAGCAATCTTGTAGTATTCTCCACTGCTGATTCATCGGGTTTTTTTTTTTTTTTTTTTTGCTATCGCTAAATCTCATTGCTTCGAGAAGGATTAGAATCTCCATATTCATCTCAAGCTGGATTCTGCGACAGGTTGACAAAGTATGTCCCAAGGTTTCCACGTTATCTCCACACGCTACATTGAGCGTTTAGCGAGTCCGGTATGCCGCTAACCGCGGACGGACTGGGCTTTTTGCCGCCGTATGAGCGGAGGCGCAAACGTGAGTGGTCTGCACGGTGCAGCGACATGGTGGCGCGAACTCAAACAGATATAGAGCTAAAATTGCAGTAAACAAGTGTGTTTGACTTCGCCGCTGGCGAAAATTTCCTGCAGTAATCGTGCTCCCGATTGCACCACTGCCGCACGTTCACCCCATCAGCTAGGTAGAAAACACGTGGTAACTTCAGTAATAGCTCTTTGTTTGTCTGTTTGAGCTCTCGGCCCCGAGGTGTCGGTACCAAGCAGGCAATTCGCACGCTTGCGCCCCCGTTCAGCCCGTATGCCGCCGATCTGCATGCGTTTAGCGGAATACCGGACACGCTAAAACTCTCTGCTGTGAATAGAATAATTGGAGCGCGCCAAGGGACTGGTAGGGAAAGGGGAAGATATATAGGAGTGATGAGAGAGTTTGCGCACCGGTGTGGTCAGTGCTTGGATAGAATGACGAGGGTGGTATGCTGACAACATGACGACAATGACATGACGGTGCTAAGTGATGGCGATGGTACAGCGAGACGACGACGGCCGCATGACGGCAATGGTATGACGACCACTGTGTGCCGACGACATCCCAAGAGTCGGAGGACTGCGCCTTCTGTTACACTGGCGCCCGCCACGGTGGCTATGATGTTCCGCTGCTAAGCACCAGGCCACGGAATCCAATCCCGGCCACGGCGGCTGTATTTCGATGGAGGAGGAATGAGGAAACCGCCCATGTCCTGTGCATTCGGGCTACGTTAAATATCCCCTGGTGGCCAAACTTAATCCGGAGTCTGCCACTACGGCGTGCCTCATAATCACATCGTGGTTTGGGAACGTAATACCCCAGAATTGATTGTGTTAAATTGGCGATACCGCACACTTCCCACGACGACGTCACACGCTCGCGAAACCAGTGCGCAAGTGCGCTTACCCAATTAACTAGGACAACGCGTCAGATATCATAAAATGGAAGCGCGTGACAACAAGGCTTCTACTTTAATCACTACTGATGCAGGCGACACCTAGCACTATCAATCGGACTACGTCACGTGTTGCGCATATAAAGTGACCACGTCACTCTGTCCCACTACACTGTGAACAAGGAATCCCGTGGGGCTTTACGTAAATTCAAACGTTTTTACTTCGTCAGTGACCGTATTGTTTCGTTGTAGTAAAACAGGCTACTCGATTAGCTCAGCTCTCGTCACACATCATACTGCACCCGTTGTTGTCGCAGTGTAGCCCACGCTCCACTGCCACATTATTCGTAAATGGTGCAGAATCACTAGAAAACACATTTATTTATTTCTGTTACTGCTTGGCAGAAATGCTGACCCATATTCACAATGTAATTCGCTGCTGGAATGTTCATATGTTCGGGCAGCTCTTATCAAGAGTTACGCGTAATGCTGTTCGAATTGTGTTTTACGCACTCTATTTTTCCACGGTGCCACAAAAAAGCAGCTACTGCAATGTATTCCATGAAACAAGTTGAGCAGTACTTTCTCAAAGTCTCTAGGAAATCCCTTTGCTCCAAGTATGGCCGAAAGCACATTCGCGTTGAAAAATTTCATGGGTGACTTTTTTTTAATAAGCGATGGTTGCATGGCCAATTTATTGTGAAAAATCTGAAGTGCGCCTCTCTTATGAAGGTGGGCTCCATATACATACATCCATGTAGTTAAGGCAAGGAATAACAGTAGCACCTTCCGTGTCTTGCAGTTATCCCGAATTCTGCCAAAAAAGTACGAACATTTTTTTTTTTGCTGTACTTTTAACGAAAATCACTACAATGTATTAAGTGTTACTTTATTCAAAGTCTCTGGAATTTTTGCAGAACTGTCGCTTAACGGCATTTTATCATGACACCGTGTGATAGGTAGGATGAGAGAACATGAAACTCAATATTCGCCTGCAGTGCACGCTTTGAAATACTCCGATTTGTTTCCTGTATCCATCGACAGACGTCCATCGACAGTCGTCACCGCCCTTGAAGTCTAAGATGCAAATAACCGAGATAATTATCAAGTGCCAAGACCCACGCAGATAACACAGTGTTTGTTAAAGTCCAAACCTGCACGCTGTTGCAGTGACGTGACGTGGTACTCACGTGGCGATAGTTTGTAAACGTTAGTTTTTCTTCGCTGTGTCGCAAGAGAGAGGCTGACAATGGGGAGGTGTCCTGAAGACGATGACCGCTGTCGTTATAGGCGTAGATTGAATAAGTCGCAGTTTCGCCCGGAAGGCGAAGCATCAATTGCGATGCTTCAGATTGCGATAGCAAATAATCGACAGACTAATTCCGACAGACATTCAGTCGAGAAGACGAAGTAAGGGTCCTAGTTTTATCCGGCTGCATAAACTTGAAAACATACGTATACTAACTGAACAACCCTGGCGTCACGCGCGCACAAGCAAACATGAACACATCTCACTCGATGACCGCGGAAACTCGCTGTCAAAACGCTGCAGTGAGGAAACGCGGCAGCAGCAGCGAGCTAATTGACCTTCGTGCTGCGTCTCGCATACTAAGGCGCGAAAACACAGCGGACAGTGGACTGTGTCCCCGACGCAGATGGCTTTCAAGATACAGTGGCCCTGGCGGGAGCGCTCGGTCGCTCAGGCTGCCGGGAGTAGAACGCGCCTCCTCCTCCCTCCCCTAGCCCCGGAGCGTTGCGCGCAAGGGAGGATGGCGCACTTCCTTCCCACTTTCCACCCTGGCGTGCGCGACAATGAGCCGCGATCGCCGACCCACCCACCCACGCTTTCCCTAGCACTTATAGCAGACGGCGCGCGGCGACGAATTTATCGCCCTTGGACTTTATACGGAACCTCTCGGCGACTGCGACGGCAGAAATGCGTCTGGAGTGTCCGTATAATTACTATCGTAATCGGATCATTACACATAGAAAAGCTAAAGCTGGAATTAAAATCAAGTTTCTTGGTCGTAACTGCAGCACCAGTAAAAACGCCAACCGCCATTTCAGAAAAAAAAAATCAGTAGCCCCTCCCGTGTCGACGAAATGGGGGCAAGCGAAGCTTGTCGTATGTTTATTCGGTGTTCCTTCGAACGAATTGAATTGACGAGTACCAGGTTGTGCTCGAGCCACAACCGGTTGGTTACACGCACTGCAGTTGGCTGTGAAGTTCCGGTTGATAAACTCGCGTTCAAACCTGGCTGTCGCACCGGGGAAGTTGGCGCCAGAGTTGCCGAGGTGCGCGCATCACCGTTATCGGGTTCCCAGAGGGCTAGACGACGCTGACGTGTGGCCTCAACATCGCGCTCCCTCAACTCGGGCTCCCCGGCACTTCGCTGACGAATGGATTTCGTAAGCCTTCACGCTAGAATCGGTACGTCGACGACGAAACCTTTACCGAGCGCGTTCATGCTGGATGGATTTCCATGAAATTGCTTCACATTGAAATCTCTGCGTTACGTAAGAGAATGAATGGCTCATACACCCCTCGAGCAATGGCTCATATCCCCGTCAACGCCCCCCCCCCCCCCCCCCCCCCATTGCGACGACAGAACTTAAGTTAAATTCTACGCGTTGGAATGATTAGCAGCAACGCAGACAGCTGTGGAAGCAGACGACGACGACGAACGCGGGAGCAGTGACACGAGTCCCATTGCCAGCTCTGAGAGCACCCGGGTTTTTTTTTTTTAGCGTTACATCGCCGGCGCAGGCTAGCATATACAATCTTCGCTTGAAAAGGCAGAACGTTTACAAACGTGTCCCGACGTTCCGGTGAACTCGGCCGCTTTC
>NC_051158.1:32351959-32384957 GCF_013339745.2 Dermacentor silvarum
AGAAGCGGCCGTAAAAATTTCGCGAATTATCGGGGAGTTGAAAAAAAAACTATTTCAAGACAACAACTTTATTTTAGGTTTAAGCGGTTGTGAATCCATATGTGATATCTTCTTCACATTGGTGGTACCAAGCAAAGCCTGCGAATATTTCGCCTACACTCAGCGACGGTAGCTGATATTGTCGCCAATAGTACGACAACAATGCATGTGGCAAATAGCAAAGACATCAAAGCAAGGAAAGCAATATTAACAGTAGGTAAGACACCAAAAAACGAAGGAAAAAGACAGGAAAACTATAAAATAATGTCAGGAGAAGAAAATCGCCCGAGACAGGAGATACATCGATTGCTGTGCCAATATACTCGTAATTGCATTTTTATTGATTGTCACCACACCGCCAATGCTATGAATGATGCGTCGACTGACAAGTGGATGATATCGCGACATTGCAGAGGGAATTCCACCCAATGATAGCTGTGGGGAAAGAATTAAACGCGGCGCCTTGCACGGCTGAAGCAGCTTGCCGTGTTTAAATATGTGATTACGGTTTTCCTTTCTCCTTGTGCAGACCCTACTTACTGAACGTGTGAGCAGCTTGAGAGGCTGGCGTGCGCCGTCTGTCATACGGCGGCCCAGAGCATCGGGCACCCAGAGCCAGCCAGCTTGCCGCCGGATTGCATTGGTAACTACCTCGCTTACCTTTTGTGGCAGCAAGCAATGGGTGCTATGTTGTGAGCTTTAAAGGGACGCTAAGCAAATATTAAATCAAGCTTAAGTGATAGATTAGTGTTCGCGAACGTCCAAGGCGTCAATCTTATAGCGAACAGAGCTTTGACTCTTGCTCTTTCAACGTCTTTCACTCAACTTTTGACTCTTTCAACGTCTGACTTGATCCCGCGGCTTAAATTGTCTTGAAGACAGGTCATCTTGTGATGTGCTAAATGGTCTTCTTTTATTCTTCTTTTCTCAGTCTCAAGACACGGTGCATTTCACACGATGCATCATGCGTCCGTGGCACTAAGCGGCGCCTGAAAGCAGGCGCATTACCTAATTAACCGAGACTATGCCTGGTGTCTCGAGCAAGCCTATAAGGGTAAGTGTGCTTTGATTGGTGACGAGACAATCGTGTATTCTATGCGTACGTGAACTCTAATAACAGCGCCAGTATTCGTGAATAACGACTTCCACTGCAGTGACGGAAAATCTAGACCATTGTTAAGTATTTCGCAAATGAGAATGGGACGGAGTCATTGTGAAATATCTGAAAATTAATTCTAGCCCCGATGAATTATTATTTAAGTCCATTGTGATCTTCTGTGGTAATTATAGAACCATAGTTTACAGTTTACTACATAGTGTACTATATAATGAACTATCGTGGACATTATGTACTGATCAACGAATACAAGTGAAATTATCGTACCGTTGTAGTGACTCAGCAGTTTAGCACATCACTTTCGGACAGAAAACATTGAGCTTACATATATATGTTCCTTGTCGGCCCTTCAAGCTTTTCTTTGTTGAAACAATCGCGATTAGTATTTTAACTGCACAAGATTTAACTGCAATTGTCTATATAGGACCTAGTCCTCAGAGCAGGGAGGAACCTTCATAATTTTTCATAGGCACATAATCAGCGAATTAGCGGCAAGCTCGTTTTATAGTTTTTGTGTGTTGAAGAATGTGTCAACTATTGCTCTGCCATGCCTTTACGCTATTGATTATTATCCTTATCCTAGTAATCCGTATGAAAATTATTGAGCCGAGTGCTAATGAAGCAACAGCAACATATGAGACATTAAGGCTTTAGTATTTTATTAACGCCTTGAATTAATATTGGATGACAAAACTTTGCAATCAAATTATTTTCATTAAAAAATTGTAATATAAATATCTACAGTATTCTTGAAGACGTGTGTGGCGCCTCACCTGTGGAGCAACGATTACGACTGCTTGCCCATACACTTGGTGGGGTAGTTAGTTAAATATGCTTTACACTTACTTCACGGAGACTTAAATCATGACTATAGTTGTAGCTCAATTGATGCACTCCACGTGCTAAGCAGTGGCAGTGAGTGTCATAATACGTTTGTTCATATTCAATACGGCGCCTTCTACAGAGCAATGTTGCTTTGGTCTGTTTAACTTAATCAATCAATCAATGCGGCTGAAGTGCCAGTGTCAATGGTGCTGCTGACAGTTACGTTCAGGCGTCAGCGGCCACAGGAAAACAGAGCAATCGGAAGTAAAGCAACACTTATTAGCAGAGCGCAAACGGTAATAAAGCCGTGTGCTCGCGAGCTTCAACCCAGTGGTAGATAAACGATGCACAACCCTTCAAAACAACGGCCCCACCGTTCCTGATCTGCAAAGTCGCCGAAGAGAGATGAGAAAAGGTTACAAATAGGAACGTAACAATGAGTACCGGCCGTGCATTGCTTATGAGCAGCTAGAATCCAGCCCGAAGTTCCTCAATTACACATCCAAACCACTCCACCCACGACTTCACGGTGCCATAACGAATAGCATTTCATTTTCATGCGCTTGGGCTTTTTCTGCCAGGAAATTGCAAGAACACGCAACATGTATTACTGCAGTCATCTTGTACTATATTCAATGTTTACAAACGTATCCGGACGTTCCGGTGAACTCGGCCGCTTTTTGAAGGGCCAATTGGGTGGTAAAGTTAGGCATGTGAATAGTTTGCAACATCTGAAAGGCTACAGGAAGCCTATATTTGCGTACCCGTAACGTGGATCAATGGCTTGACCTTTCTGAGGTTCCGGATGTTGTGGTATCTCCACAGACTCCGTCGTCAATACGTGATGAAGCGGAGCGTGCTGGCGATGGCCCACAGTCGCACAGTGATTATGAGCAGGGCGAGGACAGACATGTTATGTACGACAGCCTGGTCAAGCAGGCAGTGAGCGGTGAGTGAATCGTGGTGAGCGGCATTGTCAAAGTTTGGCTGGTCATCAGCTTAATCCATTTCCATTGCAGGATGAAGGACTCTCTTACTGGTCTCTGATTACCCTTGTCATGTGCTAGCTGATGTTAGCCTATGCCTGCAAATTTCGTGAACTCATCATACCACCTAGTTCTCTGTTGTCCTCGACTGAGTTTTCCGTCCCTTGGCACTCATCGTTTACCATCGGTTATCCGCCCTATGCATCTCATGACCTGCCTTAGCTTCATTTCTTCCTTCTAATCTTAGCTATAATATTCTCTACCCCCCTTAGCACTCTAATCTCCACTACTTTCTTCCCGTCTTTTACGTAGCGTTATTCCCGTCATTTTTCGCCTGTCTGCCTGCCATTATCGCTCTTTTGCCTGTTATTGAACGGTCCTTAGCTTGTTATCGTGTTTGGCTACATTACACCAAATTGAGCATTTTTGAAACACTTGGCTACATGAATTTTGTACAGTTTTGTACAGGGTGGCTCAAGATAAACCAAACCCAAAACAAGTGAAAAACAAGGGAACTGTATAGCCATATCAATACACGAAATGTCGTTCATCTGGTTTCAGTTGCTCTACAAAGGGCTGGAAGATGGGGGCAACTTAATGAACTTAGTTCACTGTATCGATGAAGAAAATGGGTCAAATGATCTTCGTTCTCTTGCTTTGGGTTCATTTTATCTTGGGCAATCCTGAATATTTCCTAGCTGCATTTTGGTTACCTCAGGTGCAAGGTACTCATGCAAGTAACACTGTCTTTGAAAACAGCCATGCTTCGCACTAGTTATCATGACTGTGCCTTGAGGTGTACAAATTACAGTTAGGTCTCAATATAACCAAGTCAGTAAAATCGGTAGTTTACTTCGTCTTATCTAAATTTCTTCATACTGACATCCGACCTTTCATGCATGTGTATATACAGTTGGCAGCGGATTTTTCTGACACAGAAGCGGCCGTAAAAATTTCCGAATTATCGGGTGGTTGAAAAAAACTGTTTCAATGACAAAAAATCTTTTAGTTTAAGCGGTTTGAATCCATATCTGTGACATCTTCACATTGGTGGTACCAAGCAAAGCCTGCGAATATTTCGCCTACACTCAGCGACGGCAGCTGATATTGTCGCCTATAGTACGACAACAATGCATGTGTCAGAATAGCAAAGACATCAAAGCAAGGAAAGCAATATTAACAGTACTGAGACGCCAAAAACGAAGGAAAAAAGACATGAAAACGATAAAACAATGACAGGAGCAGAAAAGCACCCAAGACCAGGAGAAACGTCATTGCTGTGCCAATATATACTTCGTAATCGCATTTTCTATTGAGTTGTCAAACCACCACCAATGCTGTGTACGAATGCGTCGACTGACATGTGGATGATACCGCGACATTGGAGAGGGAATTCCACTTGATGATAGCTGTGGGGAAACAAATAAACGCGCCGCCTCTCACGACTGAAGCAGCTTGCCGTGTTTAAATATGTCACTAGGGTTTTCCTTTCCCCTTGTGCAGACCCTACTTTACTGAACATGGAGCAGCTTGAGAGGCTGGCGTGCGCCGTCTGTCACACGGCGGCCCAGAGCATCGGGCACCCAGAGCCAGCAGCCATGTTTTGCCGCCGGATTGCATTGGTAACCACCTTGCTTACCTTTTGAAAGCAATTGGTGCTCTGTTGTGGGCTTTAAAGGGACGCTAAAGCAAATATTAAATCAAGCTAAAGAGATAGTTTAGTGTTCGCGAACGTCCAAGGCGTCAATACTATAGCGAACAGAGCTTCAGTAATCGAGAAATTGGGGTAAATGCAGGACACGATTAGAGACTCTCCCGTGTCATTCGAGTAGGAGCCCAATGATGAAGGCACTCCTCATTATAATTCCGTCACTAGTACTCAACCGCTCGTAAAAGATCATTGCATAGCATTACGAGATCTCTGGCCCACGCAGACCACGCGTTGTTCAACGCTCTTTGTGTGATGTATCAGTAATGGGTTGGTGTTTCTTAGCGAAAAGCCGTGCAGTATAGTGCTGGTGTGGCATGGCGGCTTTTAGTATCGGTGAACTGTGGCTGTGTGAGACCTGCATTTCTGAAGAATTCGGTGTTGCTGACGATCGAAATATTCAAGTGTCGTAGCACCACGGCATTGGAAATAGTACATGATTTCCCGAAAGCACACGCGGCAGTATTTTTTTTCTTTCCGTGCAATGAATTCCTATATTTGCTAGCGCTTCCTCACGCAACTTCTCGAATGCTTTGCACTAGTTATCATGACTGTGCCTTGAGGTGTACAAATTACAGTTAAGTCTCAATATAACCAAGTCAGTGAATTCGGTAGTTTACTTCGTTTTATCTAAATATCTTCATGCTGGCATTCGACCTTTCATGCATATATGTATACAGTTGGCAGCGGATTTTTCTGACACAAAAAAAAAATTTTGCATCAAGGCCCCATTGTATCTACGCAATTTGAAACTAGGCATTTTATGCGGTAATAAGTTTTGGTGCACTTCTTTAATTCTAAAGTGCTACGCCGACTACGTTGCTACATTGATGAGCGACGCTTCTGCGCGAGTTTGCGACAAGTCTTGTTTTGCTTGACAGAAGTGCTTTTCTTTCGAGGCACGTTTGGCAAGTTGCATTGATTATTATTCAATTCTCCGAGGATACATTGGAACAACTTTGAGGTTTAGGAACGTTCAGTTAGGCAGAGGGCAGTGTTGGTCTCTTCTGATCGTGATAGAGGCAGATAAATTTTTGAGTTAATTTGATGTTTGCTTTCAGCAAAACGTGACAGTTGAACGCGAACTAAGACTTTCTTTTCGAATATTGCGAGTTCTGAAAATAACCCTATATCAGGTTAGATACTTGTTATTCGGCAGTCTTCTACTTCAGCTGATTTTAGAAATCGCCGGATGGTTGTTTCCGCACGCACGTAGAGATTACCGTGGCTTAGAGACGGGCTGTGCGGATCGTTTTTACTAATTGTATACTCTAAAGATTTCAGTTCTCTTCGACGTATTATGCAAGGGTATGTCTAAGGCTGTGCGTGTCTCGCACGTGCATTTAGAAGACGGCAGAATTTGAGTTTCATTTCTAGCGTGGAAGTACTTATAAATAAGCGCGAATCTTCTTGTAGTCTTGAACGCGTAATTTGCGCAATTGTTTTTTTTTTCTTTAATGCTTGAGTCCGCAAGAGTTTTGACCGCAAAGTGAGAGCGAGTTTGATAGCACATCCGTGAAGTCAACGAGGCTCTCAGTGGCACTATTACGTGCGTTAATAACGGATGTAGAGCACGAACAAATGACATTTCAATTATCAATTATTTAGGGTCATCCTGCAGTTAAGTGGGAGGATTATGATGTTGTATACCCAGACGTGTAATGCTTTGTTCGTTTTTTTTATAGTATAGTAGTCTGAAGGTTGTAAGTCCGAATCCTCCTCCAGTCCACTACATTTTCTGGCATGGAGTGGCGCCTGACACCAGCAAAAGGAGAAATCGCCGAGAGCTAGTGTGACTATATTAGTCAAGGTGCAACCAAATTAGGAAGGCCCACTAAGCTTCAACAAAGTCACTCCCTCACCATAACAGGAATTGGCCTCCTTGGTGCAGTATTCGGCCGCTACCTCCCTAATGACTCCTACAATTTATCATGGCCCTCAGTCCCCAGCGGCTGTGGAGCACCTGACCAAGGTGGCGGTCAGACCTGCTACGCGGCAGAGGGTGCTAAGGATCTCTGGGTCCGGACAGGCCGACAATGGAAACTGAACCTGACAACGTTCAACACGCACACCCTGTCGAGTGAGGCTAGCTTTGCAGGGCTATTTGAAGAATTATTAGGTAGTGCCTGGGATATTATTGGCCTTAGTGAGGTTTGAGTACATTTTCTCGCTTCAACAAAAAAGGCTATGGCACAAAATGACCCCTTTTTCCCATGGTGAAGCTAGGCTCCCCTAAAACGTACTACAAAACAAGTTAAAGGAACGTGTTTGCTTTACTTCGATGCACAATATGCTTCCACTATATTACGATATATTTTACACCAATGCTTGATTCGTTGACTATATAAGAAGTTATTCATGCCTCATTATACCCTGTGGCATTATTTTTGTGATTTAGTTCAAGATGACCGAATTTTTGATCGTATCAACATTTGTATGCGTAATTTCCTTGTACCTGCTTGCACCAGGTACAATACTGTATAACACCGTAAGCAATATACCATTTTTTATTTGGAGTCTTTCTTAGCACAGTCACAAGTTTAAAATTTGAATAATTTGTCTAAAATTATTTGATTGATTGATTGTCTGGTGGATTGACGGATTGTTTGAACGTATTTCCTCTATTTTCTTTCCTCCCAATTACCAGGCTACCATTGCCTTATGTGGTAGGCCTGGACGGGCTTCTAGAGCTTCAACAGGGCCAGCTGGATGATGACGTTGACCCTTTGGGGTTCTCACTCTTATTGCTGATTCATATACACGTCCACAGGGAGCACAGCAAGAGGCACGGCCACCAAATAAAAACTGTGCGTGCCCATGCATGACTTCGGTGCAACTGGTCCTCGTTCTTTCATCGACTTCGTGGAAAACATTCTTGGAAGCAAGGTTGTTTGGGTGACGAACGTCGATGCTGTTGTGCCCGCACAAAAAAGTAAACTGTCAATACATTAAAAAGCATTCAAACACATGTGAGTACGGTTTATGGGCTGTCTATGGAATAAATTGTGCGGCCCATTATTCGCTCCCCCACCACCACGTGTTTTGTTGAGTGGGGAGCTCGGTATGTGGACGTGGGCTGGCGAATGAGCATGCACATTTGTCTTCTATTTGCTCATGGCCAAAAAAATGTGCGTAGCTTGCACTGGAGGCGCAATGCTAAAGAGACAGCGGAGCTGATGGGCGCCTAGCTAGTCCTGGCTTTTGAGTTAGGCTAAGCGCTACAAAGTCATCCCGACCATTTCCCGAAATTTACTGATTATTGATCGATTATCAATTAGCTATTGATTGACTACCGATTGGCTATCGCAAGGTATTGGCCTAAGATAAGCACTACCAAGTCATCCCCAGCATTTACCAGAATTTATACATTATTGTTCGATTATCGATTAGCTATCGATTGGCTATCGCAAGGTATTGCCCAAGTATCTGGGCTAGGCTAAGCACTACCAAGACAACCCCAGCATTTTCTGGAATTTATTGATTATCGCTATTGACCAAGCTGTCGCTTGGCTATCGATTGGCTATTCAGCATTCCCCTTTTCCCCCTTTCCATTTCCCCCTTTTTTTATAGAAAGATCGGGGAAAATAAGGAAATGCTTGGATAGCAGCAAGAAGCTGCAGTGTTAGCAGCTTGACAAGGCCTCATGTCTAATTGAGTTCACCCGAAGAATGCCTGGTTCAATTTGTATCCATTTTTTTTTTGTGCTTTTCAATAATTGAATAATGGTTCTAATGACAATCTAACATGTCATTTCCCCTTTCAACAGCACTTACTCATATCAGTCCTAAAAGTTTATTTGTGATTAAAAAAATGGAATAACCAACCCATTCATTGACCAATACCCCATAGTGGGTATGAGCCACGAGTTGCCTGGACGACGACGAAGATGACACCAACGACTTCTCAAAGGTGTACGAGCCATGTGCTGAGGACATCATCATCATCATCACCATCATCATCGTCATAATCATCATCAGGTGTTCAAACTATATACTTGAGTGCGACACATTGGCTCGACGCAGCTCGCAAGAAAACTCTTGTTAGGTGGAAGGAACATTTGCTCCGGCAGCTATACGAAGCTTCGCTTGCACGCGGGAAACTCTTAAGGGTTCTTGTCTTATTATTATGCCAGTATTATTCAGTGTTATTTTCCCAGTATTATTCTAACTACGCGCTACATGGCAGTACATTCAGCAGTGTGTAAGAGGGCAAGGTGAATTTAGTTTTGAAAACTTGTATTACGCTGAGTTCTGTCCACACAGGAAGTAGGAAGCCTATATCACATAAAATAGATACTCTGTTTTTTTTTTTCATTTCAAGGAGGGCTGCCTTACGGCATCGAAAAAAAAAAGAAAGACAGCTTGAAAGAATACTTATATGTACGAATATAAATATGAAAAGACACCGGCGTACTCCAGCGGATTTAGGCTGCTGTTTATGGTAGTGATTAAAAACAATTCTAGGTTTTTACGTGCCAAAACCACGATCTCATTAAAGGCACGCCGTAGTGGGGGACTACGGAATAATTTTGACGTGCACCTAAATCTAAGCACACGTGTGTTTACACATTTCCCAGCATCGATATGCGGCCGCCGTGGCCGGGATTCGATCCCGTGACCTGGTGCTTAGCAGCCCGACACCACAGCCACTAAGCAACCACGGTGGGTGTGGTAGTGATGGGGAAGACGGCTACGACAATGCCTGGAAACACATTTGAGCTCTGAGGAAGCGGTTCAGCTCTCACTTGCAAATAGTGGCTCACATATTTCACAGACATTTAATTGTCTAATTACCTCTCACTTAACACTAATTAGATTGGCATGGGTGCCTGGTCACAAAGGATTAGTTATGAATTAATTAGCAAACAGCTTGGCGAGAGCGGCCCTTAGTGGTCCAATTCTTCCGATCCTTCCTGCATCAGCTTTCGTAACTGCTGCTAGGTTCAGGACACGTGCAGTCATGTGAGACTCTTGGAACCAGTCAATAACAAACAACTGATTACCGACACCTCTTATTTCCTTGTAGCAGAAGTTTCAGCCATAAAAGAAAAGTTGAATTGCTGTTTTCCGAATTTAGATTTCCAATACCTTCATAAAACTATTACCTGCATTAAATATAACAATGCCAGATATTCTACCTTTGTGAGCCTCTTCTCTGGGACATCATCATAGGGATGTTGGTGCAGCTGTTATCAGATATTGAAGGAATCAAGACGATTTCCTTGCTAAATTCTTAAATTTCTATCTTACTTCATTCTTTTTAGCTGTTGAAGTTTCACAGTTTCACATCGGCCAGACTGAGCCTTGTTTAAATACAAGTGAAGGGAGCATGCCTAAAACAAAAGACAAAAAAAAATGTCACAGTTTCGCCCTAAGGGCGAAGCAATGAATGCGATAGCAACACAGCAATGTCATACGAAGTAAGGTGAGCGGCTTTGGTAGCAATATGAATTGTAGTAAGCATGAGCTGATTAAGTAAGCAGGTGTGCTGCGGCGTAAGTAGACCGACATGAAGAGAGACTCGATGACCACGAGAAGGCGCGTGTGAAACGGTGGTGTTGATGAGAAGCGCTTCCCGTGGGCAGCGCGTGCGAAGGGACACACCTGTAGGGCTGCACTGCCGATCCGGGCAACATTGCATGTGTAGCGTGCGTTGGAAAATGTGGCCCGACTATTACTAACTGAATGAACAAGCGTGGTGTGAGCGCGCACAAACAAACATGAATAGATCACACTGAATGACTGCAGACAACGACTGTCAAAACGCTGGCAGCGAGCTCATACGCCGCCGCGGCCGAAGGTACGTGCGGTCTATCGCTTCAACGGAAACTGAGCGGCGAATGCACGGCGCATAAAGGTCAGAGCCGTGTGGAGATAAGAGACGGTCCGCGCGAGCGAGCGACGATCGCGGTTGTTGGCAGAGTAGATGTGCAACCCCCCCCCCCCCCCCGCGCTCCCTCCGGTGCTGGCTTCCCGCTTCCTTGCTTGCGCGTGGGTGATTGAGTGTGTTCGCACTCCGTGATAGCGCGCGTCCCCGCACGCTTTCGCTCGGGCATATACGGCGCGCGGCGAAGATTTTATCTATAGGGAACCTCACGGCGACGGCGACGGCGACGACGACGGCGACGACGACGGTGACGGCGACGGCAGAAATCCGGTGTTGAAGTGTCCATATAATTGCTATCGCAATAATATTCACCAAGATAATTTCCAATAGAATCAGGGCAACACTTGACTTCAGCCAACCAAGATAACAGGCTGGCTTCAGGAAGGGATATTCTACGACGGATCATATCCATGTCATCACTCATGTAATCGAGAAATCTGCGGAGTGCAATCAACATCTTTATGTGAGTTTCATAATTATGAAAATGCATTTGATTCAGTAGAGATACCAGCAGTCATGGAGGCATTGCGTAATCACGGAGTACAGGAGGCATACGTGAATATCTTGGCAAATATGTACAAGGATTCCACAGCTACCTTGGCTCTCCAAAAGAAAAGTAGAAAGTTACCTATCAAGAAAGGGGTCAGGGAAGGAGACACAATCTCTCCAATGCTATTAACTGCATGCTTCTAACAAGTTTTCAAGCCAGTAGACTGGGAAGGCCGAGGAGTGAGGATACGAATTAGTTCAGCGAACTCATTCGTTTACAGAAGTCATTTTGGTTCAATGACATCATATATTCCCGTGTGGCAGCCAACTAACCACATTAAATGTAAATGTCATTAGGTGCAAATGACATTAAACCTTCTCGTGTGACAAGGGTATTAGACTGAGAAGGCTTAGGAGTGAGGATCAACGGCCAATATCTCAGCGACCTTCGGTTTGCAGATGACATTGTACTATTCAGCAACAATGGAGACGAATTACAACATATGATTGAGGGCCTTAACCGAGAAAGCGTAAGAGTAGGGTTGAAGATTAATATGCAGAAGACAAACATAATGTTCAATAGCCTGGGAAGGGAACAAGAATTCAGGATCGCTAGTCAGCCTCTAGACTCCGTAAAAGAGTACGTTTGTCTAGGTCAATTTCTCACAGGGGACCCCAATCATGAGAAAAGTTTTACAAAAGAATAAAATTGGGTTGGAGAGCATACGGCAGGCATTGCCAAATCCAGACTGGGAGCTTACCACTCTCGTTGAAAAGAAAAGTGTGCAATCATTGCATTCTACCGGTGCTAACATATGGGGCAGAAACTTGGAGGTTAACAAAGAAGCTCAAAAACAAGTTAAGGAACGCACAAAGAGCGATGGAACGAAAAAAGTTGTCGCAGTTTCACCCGAAAGGCGAAGCATCAATTGCGATAGCAACTTAGTAGAGAGCCATACGGAGTAAGGATAGTAGTTTTATCCGCTGTACAAACTTGGACATGCAGCAGCACCGGCAACACACAGCACTGTTGTCGACGCCGTCGGCGTTTTGCCCGCGTTCGCACAAAATGCGTGCGGCGTTGGTGACTGTTGCCGGAGCCTCTGATATAAATAGGCACTTGGTGCCGCAGCTAAACGTCGCCTCCCTTCCCTGCCCCCCCCACCCACGGCCTTTCGTGCGTCAGAAGAAGGCGCTTTTGCTCTACATATATGGTGATTGTAAAGGAGGAAAGAGACGCCTACTTCTGCAGCCCTTAAGGGAGCACGGCACAGAACGCGCGTTTGTTCTCCGCCGTGCGTTCACTGCCCGTGAAAGCGCGCGTCCCTCGCGTCCTTTCACTCGCACATACAGCGTTTGGCGGCGCGCGGCGACGATTTCATCTCCATTGACGTCATACGGAACCTCACGGCGACGGCGACGCCGACGGCAGAAATCTGCTTTGGAGTGTCCATATAATTGCTATCGCAATAAAACAAGACTAGAAAGAGGATATTTTACACATCTTGTTGCACATCGCGCTTTTTTCATGTGCGTGTGAGTCATGACTTGGTGAAACCCATATTCTCGGTAGAAGCTTAAAGAGAACGGGAAATTTTGCTTCGGAAGCGTTTTTCATGAATATAAATAAAAACAGTTACGGCAGAGCACATCTTAGCATGACTGTAGCGATGATGTAGATATGTGGGTACCAATATGGCGAATAAACTGCTGGTAGCGAGTGGTTTTGTGAAAAGGGGGTCCTTTCTTGCATGTATGTATGTATGTATGTATGTATGTATGTATGTATGTATGTATGTATGTATGTATGTATGTACATACGTATGTATGTATGTAAGTCTGTATGTATGTGTGTGGGTATGTATGTCCGCATGTATGTATGTATTTATGTATGTATGCATGCATGTGTGTACGCATGTAGGTATGTATGCATGCTTAAATGTATGATATCATGCTTCAAAAATTGCGGTACTTTATGCGCAGTGCCTCACGACTTGAAGTGTACCAGAGACCTGGAAGAACGCCAACATTATACTAATCCCTAAGAACGAAGACGTTAAACAATTGAATTATAGACCCATTAGCTTGCTTTCAGTGTGGTATAAAAAAATGTCACAGTTTCGCCCTAAGGGCGAAGCAATGAATGCGATAGCAACACAGCAATGTCATACGAAGTAAGGTGAGTGGCTTTGGTAGCAATATGAAAGTAGCAATATGGTGATAAAGTTAGAAAAATTGCAGGCGCAAGTTGGAATCAGCTAGTGCAAGATTGGGGTAATTGGAGATCGCAGGGAGAGGCCTTCGTCCTGCAGTAGACATAAATATAGTCTCATGATCATGGTGATGATATCTATATATATTATATATATATATATATATATATATATATATATATATATATATATATATATGCAATATATATGCTATATATAGTGCTTCTGATTTTCCTATATATATATATATATATAGTAACTGAATGTTGCAATGGGTCAAGCGTATGTAGAAAGATAAGAAGCAGAACTGCGCGGTTATCTTTGGATTCCTTACACAACAGCTTCGGTCGGTATCCCTTGAAAAAGGCCGGTCCGCCGATTGAACCTGTTGTGTAAATAAACCAAAAATAACGGCAAAGTTGTACTTCTCATCTTTCTAAATATATATTATGTCGTGGAAAGAGGTTGCAAAGCCTTGCGGCTCGTCCAACCCCCCTCGTGAACAAGTGGGATGCACTCCTGCCAACCTAATTCAATTAAAAGAAGAGGCTGGAAATGCGCCAGTGACACGCATGTTGGTAGTTAACAGACTTGTCAATTAGTCACAGATGATGAGCAATTATGGACCAGTAAATTCTAATGCTCCATTTGCACCGGCATTCCTGTCACGCGTAAGTTTATCGCGTGGCAGGACGTGGAATTTGTAGAATTTTTAAAAATCGCCTGTTACAGATAATACAACTCTAGCCCTTGTGCTGTATTATTCAGAGAGACGAATGCTTGCTTCCACGAGAAATAAAAATACAATGCAATGTGTAATAATTGGTTCAATCAATTGATACGGCTTTTTTCTAAACAGTCAACTTTTTATTTAAGGCAAATATATATCTGTCTTCTACACTGCAAAAAAGAAGACGTGTCAGTATGCTTGGCGCACCATAGCTATTACATACGTACTTGAACAGACAAGGTTAAGTAAATGCATTTTTGTCATTGTGTATTCTAAGCGTAGAATAGAAGTTGTAGAGATAACCTGTATTCAGTGCTTTTACGTTTCCTATGCGCAGCTTCTAGGCTATACAGAAAGAGGCGTTAGAAAGATAGATAAGGAACAAATTAAAAGAAAGGGTGAAGCAAGAATTAACTGCACATGCTATTCTTTGCAATAAAGGCAGAGTAAAACTCGGCAAAGACAGATTGGTTCGCTTCTGTGACGTACTTAACCCAAGTAAGTAGTAGGAAGGCTCAAAACCACCCGAAAAAAGGATGAACTCTCTGAAAAGCTAATTTCTGCTTTCTACATTGTGCCCTCTATTGTAATCTTATCTCTTTCAAGGCTCCATATAAATCCAGCAACATTGTATTGGGGGCTCAGGGCCATGGCTTTCAATACAGCCTGCCCAGCTGGAGTTCTCATAAGCCGCGGCACCAGGCCGACCAACGAATGGCAGCAGAATTACTACTAGTACGGAATTACCAATTCAAGCTTGAACGGAGATACGCTGCCCGCCAGGGCAGGCAGCTGAGCACGCCGATATGTGTTGTCACTTTTGCCGCGCAGCCCGGCGGTGCTTTCGCCAGAGATCACCGTTTATTGCAGCTGCGGGAGCCTTGGTCATCGGCAAGGCGACAAATGCGGAGGCAGTTCAGTCACCGCTGCTGCGCACGCTCCAATATACCGGTCTCAAAAATGGTGTAATCCCTAGACGTCAGCCATGATGCTTGAGCATTCTAGACAAGGCTGCTGACGACAGTATATGTTTGAAGCAAATTATACATTTAACGTCTATTTAAAAATGTTATTATTTCATGTCTGCCTAAGGATTGACGCATTGCTTTCATAACGAGATTCCTCATGCATTTTGGTTGTCCTACTATTAGTCTAAGACTTTATTTGACGTTGCGAGCGATTCTTATATATGTATATATATATATATTATTTGCTGTCGGCATATAACTGTGGGAATTCCAAAATTAACGTAGCATGTTAGATATTATAACCAGTGCCAGTGGTATTTCGCGAATTTTCTATTACGGGTCATTGGAAATGTCAAATGTACTCTTTGCTTTTTAATGACAACTAATCAGAAAATATTTGATGGTGAAAGAAGCTTTTCAGGCTTCGTTGCTGTTGAAAACCTTCCGTTTTCTATTCTCTATGTTTATACGTACCCTCGCTTGCCTTCTTTCGGGCTCGTGTCAGCGCAAACAGTTTGGGTCCGCACTTGGTCGGTCCTTCAGTACGGCTATGTGCCACTCTGACGTATGGTAGGTAAAGAATCCTTAAATGTAGCTTGACTTGCGCGGAATTTTTCTAGCGATACAAACGTTATAGTCATCTTTCTCTCGACAAACATGATAAATCACGCTCGTTCTTGGGCCATTCCACTCCTGACGGGAACAAAAAATGGCTCGAATGAAAAGAAAATCGTCTTGCCTACGACTCGTAGAGGTAACTTTGCATTTGGATGCGTTCATTGTCGTTTGCCATTTGACACACCACTCGCCTGAGAGCTTAAGTTCACATTGTAAGACTATGTGATCATCAGAGGCGTGAGTGATAGGGTAATTTATGCAACCGCCTACAACCAGTCGCCAAGCGAGAAGAAATGTTCGCATAAATGTCGTTGAAGCAAGCTAGCAATGGGACGCGCCTTGCACACGGCCCTGCGGCGCATCAGATGTAACGTCGCTAAATGACGAGATGAAAGGATAAAATCCTTTATTTGGCAACGGACGGACAAGAAATTCCTCAGTCAATGAGACCAGTCGGAGCGCAGCCTTGAGGCATACAGGTGAGGTATACAAGCAAATACTTTCGGGATATTAGTAGCCCTCCCGTGTCGACGAAATGGGGGCAAGCGAAGCTTGTCGTATGTTTATTCGGTGTTCCTTCGAACGAATTGAATTGACGAGTACCACGTTGTGCTCGAGCCACAACCGGTTGGTTACACGCACTGCAGTTGGCTGTGAAGTTCCGGTTGATAAACTCGCGTTCAAACCTGGCCGTCGCACCGGGGAAGTTGGCGCCAGAGTTGCCGAGGTGCGCATCACCGTTATCGGGTTCCTAGAGGGCTAGACGACGCTGACGTTTGGCCTCAACATCGCGCTCCCTCAACTCGGGGTCCCCGGCACTTCGCTGACGAATGGATTTCGTAAGCCTTCACGCTAGAATCGGTACGTCGACGACGAAACCTTTACCGAGCGCGTTCATGCTGGATGGATTTCCATGAAATTGCTTCACATTTAAATCTCTGCGTTACGTAAGAGAATGAATGGCTCATACACCCCTCGAGCAATGGCTTATATCCCGTCACGCCCCCCCCCCCCCCCCCCATTGCGACGACAGAACTTAAGTTAAATTCTACGTGTTGGAATGATTAGCAGCAACGCAGCCAGCTGTGGAAGCAGACGACGACGACGAACGCGGGAGCAGTGACACGAGCCCCATTTGCAGCTCTGAGAGCACCCGGGCTTTCTTTTTTTTAGCGTTACATCGCCGGCGCAGGCTAGCATATACAATCTTCGCTTGAAAAGGCAGAACGTTTACAAACGTGTCCCGACGTTCCGGTGAACTCGGCCGCTTTCTGAAGGGCCAATAGGGTGGAAACAAAGTTAGGCTTGTGAATAGTTTGCAACTATACTGAAAGGCTATACGGCAAGCCTATATTTGCGTACCCGTAACATGAATGAATAATGGCTGGATCATTTTGAGGTTCATGGTGTTGTGCTGGCTCCCCAGACTCTGTCGTCGACACGTGATGAACCAGAGCCCGCTGGCGATGGCCCACAGTCGCACAGTGATTATGAGCAGGGCGAGTACAGACATGTGATGTACGACAGCCTGGTCAAGCAGGCAGTGAGCGGTGAGTGAATGGTGGTGAGCAGCATTGTCAAACCTTTCTTTCTTTCTTTCTTTCTTTCTTTCTTTCTTTCTTTCTTTCTTTCTTTCTTTCTTCCATTGCTAAAATTACAATGAAGGGGGCTAAGATAAAAGCTGCAGTGAGGCAGCTTGAGGTGCCCGTAGCCCCCGTGTTACATAGTCGCGCAATAAACCGTATGCAGAAACATTACATATAAATGTTAAAGTACAATAATTAATCAATTCAAGAGAATTAATATTAGGAGAACAAAGAAATTATACAATGGCAAGTAAAAACAATTCAGATACTACAAACCACCGTATTACATACACTTGGCAATACATAAATAAAAGTGCAAATTGCGTACACTTGACGGTGCATATTTAAAGGTGCAAAGAAATAGTGCTGGAATTATATTGGAATGATTAGGAGAAAAAATGGGATGAGCAATAATTATGTCATTACAAGCATTTAACAATACGCATATGTAAATACAGGTGCAAAAGAAATTACGCTTGATTATTTATGTTAGGAGAAGGTTCGGATAAGTGAAAACAGTTCGGACCGGGTTATGTTAACTATGTCAATACCGGCGTCATGAAATGAATTAAGCAGTTTAGGTTAGTTATTTTTTGTCATTTGCAAGCCATAGTTTGTTATTGAAGGGGGTATAGACCAATATTCTCCATGACGTAATATAGGTAGTTGTATTTTTTTGCAGACAAGAAATTTCATTTAATACGCTGCTTACAGAGTTTAAGTTTGAGATCCATATAAAAAAAGAGAGCGGTTGTATAGGGAATAGATTGTGGGTCATCAATAGATTGTGGGCCGGTCATCAGCCTAACCCATTTCCACTGCAGGATGAAGGACTCTCTTACTGGCTTCTGATTACCCTTGTCATGTACCAGCTGATCTTAGCTTATGCCTGCAAATTTCGTGAATGCATCACACCATCTAGTTCTCTGTTGTCCTCGGCTGTGCTTTCCTTCACTTGGCACGCATCGTTTACCATCGGTTATCCGCTCTATGCATCTCATGGCCGGCCTTAGCTTCATTTCTTCCTTCTAAACTCAGCTATAATAATGGCTACCCCCGTTAGCACTCTAATCTCCACTATTTTCTTCCCGTCTCTTACATAGCGTTATGCCCGTCATTTTTCGCCTGTCTACCTGTCATTTCCGCTGTTATGCCTGTTATTGAACATTCCTTAACTTGTTATCGTGTTTGGCTACATTACACCAAATTGAGCATTTTTTGAAACACTTGGCTACATGAATTTTCGGCTTCGTACAGGGTGGCCCAAGATAAACCAAACCCAAAACAAGTGAAAAACAAGGGAACTGTATAGCCATATCACTACACGAAATGTCGTTCATCTGGTTTCCGTTGCTCTACAAAGGGCTGGAAGATGGAGGCAACTTAATGCACTGAGTTCGCTGTATCTCTGAAGAAAATGGGTCAATGATCTCGTTCCCTTGCTTTGGGTTCATTTTATCTTGGGCAATCCTGAATATTACCTAGCTGCGTTTTGGTTACCTCAGGTACAAGGTACTCATGCAAGTAACACTGTCTTAGAAAACAGCCATGCTTTGCACTAGTTATCATGAGTGTGCCTTGAGGTGTACAAATTACAGTTAGGTCTCAATATAACCAAGTCAGTAAAATCGGTAGTTTACTTTGTCTTATCTAAATTTCTTCATACTGACATTCGACCTTTCATGCATATGTGTATATACAGTTGGCAGCGGATTTTTCTGACACAGAAGCGGCCGTAAAAATTTCCGAATTATCGGGTGGTTGAAAAAAAACTATTTCAATGACAAAACTTTATTTTAGTTTAAGCGGTTTGAATCCATATGTGATATCTTCTTCACATTGGTGGTACCAAGCAAAGCCTGCGAATATTTCGCCTACACTCAGCGACGGTAGCTGATATTGTCGCCTATAGTACGACAACAATGCATGTGTCAGAATAGCAAAGACATCAAAGCAAGGAAAGCAATATTAACAGTACGTAAGACGCCAAAAACGAAGGAAAAAGACAGGAAAACTATAAAATAATGTCAGGAGAAGAAAAGCACCCGAGACCAGGAGATACATCGATTGCTGTGCCAATATATACTTCGTAATTGCATTTTTTATCGAGTTGTCACCACACCACCAATGCTATGAATGAATGCGTCGACTGACAAGTGGATGATACCGCGACATTGCAGAGGGAATTCCACTTGATGATAGCTGTGGGGAAAGAATTAAACGCGGCGCCTTGCACGGCTGAAGCAGCTTACCGTGTTTAAATATGTCACTAGGGTTTTCCTTTCCCCTTGTGCAGACCCTACTTTACTGAACGTGGAGCAGCTTGAGAGGCTGGCGTGCGCCGTCTGTCACACGGCGGCCCAGAGCATCGGGCACCCAGAGCCAGCAGCCATGTTTTGCCGCCGGATTGCATTGGTAACCACCTCGCTTACCTTTTGTGGCAGCAAGCAATGGGTGCTCTGTTGTGAGCTTTAAAGGGACGCTAAAGCAAATATTAAATCAAGCTTAAGTGATAGATTAGTGTTCGCGAACGTCCAAGGCGTCAATCTTATAGCGAACAGAGCTTTGACTCTTTGACTCTTTCAACGTCTTTCAAGTCAAATTTTTGACTCTTTCAACGTCTGCCTTGATCCCGCGGCTTAAATTGTCTTGAAGTACAGGTCATCTTGTGACGTGCTAAATGGTCTTCTTTATTCTTCTTTTCTCAGTCTCAAGACACGGTGCATTTCACACGATGCATCATGCGTCCGTGGCACTAAGCGGCGCCTGAAAGCAGGCGCATTACCTAATTAACCGAGACTATGCCTGGTGTCTCGAGCAAGCCTATAAGGGTAAGTGTGCTTTGATCGGTGACGAGACAATCGTGTATTCTATGCGTACATGATCTCTAATAACAGCGCCAGTATTCGTGAATAACGGCTTCCACTGCAGTGACGGAAAATCTAGACCATTGTTAAGTATTTCTCAAATGAGAATGGTACGGAGTCATTGTGAAATCTCTGAAAATTAATTCTAGCCCCGACGAATTATTATTTAAGTCCATTGTGATCTTCTGTGGTAAATATAGAGCCATAGTTTACAGATTACTACATAGTGTACTATGTAATGAACTATCGTGGACATTATGTACTGATCAACGAATACAAGTGAAATTATCGTACCGTTGTAGTGACTCAGCAGTTTAGCACATCACTTTCGGATAGAAAATATTGAACTTACATATATATGTTCCTTGTCGGCCCTTCAAGCTTTTCTTTGTTGAAACAATCGCGATTAGTATTTTAACTGCACAAGATTTAACAGCAATTGTCTATATAGGACCTAGTCCTCAGAGCAGGGAGGAACCTTCAAAATTTTTCATAGGCACCTAATCAGCGAATTAGCGGCAAGCTCGTTTTATAGTTTTTGTGTGTTGAAGAATGTGTCAACTATTGCTCTGCCATGCCTTTACGCTATAGTTTATTATCCTTATCCTAGTAATCCGTATGAAAATTATTGAGCCGAGTGCTAATGAAGCAACAGCAACATATGAGACATTAACGCCTTAGTATTTTAACGCCTTGAATTAATATTGGATGACAAAACTTTGCAATCAAATTATTTCCATTATAAAAATTGTAATATAAATATCTACAGTATTCTTGAAGACGTGTGTGGTGCCTCACCTGTGGAGCAACGATTACGACTGCTTACTCATACACTTGGTGGGGTAGTTAGTTAAATATGCTTTACACTTACTTCACGGAGACTTAAATCATGACTATAGTTGTAGCTCAATTGATGCACTGCACTTGCTAAGCAGTGGTAGTGAGTGTCATAATACGTTTGTTCATATTCAATACGGCGCCTTCTACAGAGCAATGTTGCTTTGGTCTGTTTAACTTAATCAATCAATCAATGCGGCTGAAGTGCCAGTGTCAATGGTACTGCTAACAGTTACGTTCAGGCGTCAGCGGCCACAGGAAAACAGAGCAATCGGAAGTAAAGCAACACTTATTAGCAGAGCGCAAACGGTAATAAAGCCGTGTGCTCGCGAGCTTCAACCCAGTGGTAGATAAACGATGCACAACCCTTCAAAACAACGGCCCCACCGTTCCTGATCTGCAATGTCGCCGAAGAGAGATGAGAAAAGGTTACAAATAGGAACGTAACAATGAGTATCGGCCGTGCATTTCTTGAGAGCAGCTAGAATCCAGCCCGAAGTTCCTCAATTTCACATCCAAACCACTCCACCCACGACTTCACGGTGGCATAACGAATAGCATTTCATTTTCATGCGCTTGGGCTTTTTCTGCCAGGAAATTGCAAGAACACGCAACATGTATTACTGCAGTCATCTTGTACTATATTCAATGTTTACAAACGTATCCGGAAGTTCTGGTGAACTCGGCCGCTTTTTGAAGGGCCAATGGGGTGGGAAAGCTTAGGCATGTGAATAGTTTGCAACATCTGAAAGGCTACAGGAAGCCTATATTTGCGTACCCGTAACGTGGATCAATGGCTTGACCATTCTGAGGTTCCGGATGTTGTGGTATCTCCACAGACTCCGTCGTCAACACGTGATGAAGCGGAGCGTGCTGGCGATGGCCCACAGTCGCACAGTGATTATGAGCAGGGCGAGGACAGACATGTGATGTACGACAGCCTGGTCAAGCAGGCAGTGAGCGGTGAGTGACTGGTGGTGAGCGGCATTGTCAAAGTTTGGCTGGTCATCAGCTTAATCCATTTCCATTGCAGGATGAAGGACTCTCTTACTGGTCTTTGATTACCCTTGTCATGTGCTAGCTGATGTTAGCCTATGCCTGCAAATTTCGTGAACTCACCACACCACCTAGTTCTCTGTTGTCCTCGACTGTGCTTTCCTTCACTTTGAACTCACCACACCACCTAGTTCTCTGTTGTCCTCGACTGTGCTTTCCTTCCCTTGGCACTTATCGTTTGCCATCGGTTATCCGCCCTATGCATCTCCTGGCCTGCCTTAGCTTCATTTCTTCCTTCTAATCTTAGCTATAATATTCTCTACCCCCCTTAGCACTCTAATCTCCACTACTTTCTTCCCGTCTTTTACATAGCGTTATGCCCGTCATTTTTCGCCTGTCTGCCTGCCATTTTCGCTGTTATGCCTGTTATTGAACGGTCCTTAACTTGGTATCGTGTTTGGCTACATTACACCAAATTGGGCATTTTTTGAGACACTTGGCTACATGAATTTGAGTTTTGTACAGGGTGGCCCAAGATAAACCAAACCCAAAACAAGTGAAAAACAAGGGAACTGTATAGCCATATCACTACACGAAATGTCGTTCATCTGGTTTCAGTTGCTCTACAAAGGGCTGGAAGATGGAGGCAACTTAATGCACTGAGTTCGCTGCATCTCTGAAGAAATTGAGTCCGATGATCTCGTTCCCTTGCTTTGGGTTCATTTTATCTTGGGCAATCCTGAATATTTCCTAGCTGCATTTTGGTTACCTCAGGTGCAAGGTACTCATGCAAGTAACACTGTCTTTGAAAACAGCCATGCTTCGCACTAGTTATCATGAGTGTGCCTTGAGGTGTACAAATTACAGTTAGGTCTCAATATAACCAAGTCAGTAAAATCGGTAGTTTACTTCGTCTTATCTAAATTTCTTCATACTGACATTCGACCTTTCATGCATATGTGTATATACAGTTGGCAGCGGATTTTTCTGACACAGAAGCGGCCGTAAAAATTTCCAAATTATCGGGTGGTTGAAAAAAACAATTTCAATGACAAAAATTCTTTTAGTTAAACGGTTTGAATCCATATCTGTGATATCTTCACATTGGTGGTACCAAGCAAAGCCTGCGAATCTTTCGCCTACACTCAGCGACGGCAGCTGATATTGTCGCCTATAGTACAACAACAATGCATGTGTCAGAATAGGAAATACAGCAAAGCAAGGAAAGCAATAATAATAGTACTAAGACGCCAAAACCGAAGGAAAACAGACAAGAAAGCGATAAAACAATGACAGGAGCAGAAAAGCACCCAAGACCAGGAGAAACTTAGCTTGCTGCGCCAATATATACTTCGTAATCGCATTTTCTATCGAGTTGTCACACCACTACCAATGCTGTGCACGAATGCGTCGACTGACATGTGGATGATACCGCGACATTGCAGAGGGAATTCCGCTCGATGATAGCTGTGGGGAAAAGAATTAAACGCGGTGCCTTGCACGAATGAAGAAGCTTGCAGTGTTTTCAATATGTGATTACGGTTTTCCTTTCCCCTTTTGCAGACCCCACTTTACTGAACATGGAGCAGCTTGAGAGGCTCGCGTGCGCCGTCTGTCACACGGCGGCCCAGAGCATCGGGCACGCAGAGCCAGCAGCCATGTTTTGCCGCCGGATTTCATTGGTAACCACCTCGCTTACCTTTGTGGCAACAAGCAATTGGTGCTCTGTTGTGAGCTTTAAAGGGACGCTAAAGCAAATATTAAATCAAGCTAAAGAGATAGATTAGTGTTCGCGAACGTCCAAGGCGTCAATATTATAGCGAACAGAGCTTCAGTAATCGATAAATTGGGGTAAATGCAGGACACGATTAGAGACTCTCCCGTGTCATTCGAGTAGGAGCCCAATGATGAAGACACTCCTGATTATAATTCCGTCACTAGTACTCAACCGCTCGTAATAAAAAGATCATTGCATAGCATTACGAGATCTCTGGCCCACGCAGACCACGCGTTGTTCAACGTTCGTTGTGTGATGTATCAGTAATGGGTTGGTGTGTCTTAGCGAAAAGCCGTGCAGTATAGTGCTGGTGTGGCATAGCGGCTTTTAGTATCGGTGAACTGAGGTGGTCTGAGACCTGCATTTCTGAAGAATTCGGTGGTGCTGACGATCGAAATATTCAGGTGTCGTAGCACCACGGCATTGGAAATAGTACATGATTTCCCGAAAGCACGCGCGGCAGTATTTTTTTTTTCTTTCCGTGCAATGAATTCCTATTTTTGCTAGCGCTTCCTCACGCAACTTCTCAAATTTCACATGTAAAATTTTGCATGAAGGCCGCATTGTATCTACGCAATTTGAAACTAGGCACTTTATGCGGTAATAAGTTTTGGTGCACTTCTTTAATTCTAAAGTGCTACGCTGACTACGTTGCTACGTTGATGAGCGACGCTTCTGCGCGAGTTTGCGACAAGTCTTGTTTTGCTTGACAGAAGTGCTTTTCTTTCGAGGCACGTTTGGCAAGTTGCATTGATTATTATTCAATTCTCCGAGGATACATTGGAACAACTTTGAGTTTTAGGAGGAACGTTCAGTTAGGCAGAGGGCAGTGTTGGTCTCTTCTGATCGTGATAGAGGCAGATAAATTTTCGAGTTAATTTGATGTTTGCTTTCAGGAAAACGTGACAGTTGAACGCGAACTAAGACTTTCTTTTCGAATATTGCGAGTTCTCAAAATAACCCTATATCAGGTTAGATACTTGTTATTCGGCAGTCTACTTGAGCTGATTTTAGAAATCGCCGGATGGTTGTTTCCGCACGCACGTAGAGATTACCGCGGCTTAGAGACGGATCGTTTTTACTAATTGTATACTCTATAAAGATTTCAGTTCTCTTCGACGTATTATGCAAGGGTATGTCTAAGGCTGTGCGTGTCTCGCACGTGCATTTAGAAGACGGCAGCATTTGAGTTTCATTCCTAGCGTGGAAGTACTTATAAATAAGCGCGAATCTTCTTGTAGTCTTGAACGCGTAATTTGCGCAATTGTTCTTTTTTTCTTTAATGCTTGAGTCCGCAAGAGTTTTGACCGCAATGTGAGAGCGAGTTTGATAGCACATCCGTGAAGTCAACGAGGCTCTTAGTGGCACTATTGCGTGCGTCAATAACGGTTGTAGAGCACGAACAAATGACATTTCAATTATCAATTATTTAGGGTCATCCTGCAGTTAAGTTGGAGGATTATGATGTTGTATACCTAGACGTGTAATACTTTGTTCGTTTTTTTTTTTATAGTATAGTAGTCTGAAGGTTGTAAGTCCGAATTCTTCTCCAGTCCACTACATTTTCTGGCATGGAGTGGCGCCTGACACCAGCAAAAGGAGAAATCGCCGAGAGCTAGTGTGACTATATTAGCCAAGGTGCAAGCAAATTAGGAAGGCCCATTAAGCTTACTTCAACAAAGTCGCTCCCTCACCATAACAGGAATTGGCCTCCTTGGTGCAGTATTCGGCCGCTACCTCCCTAATGACTCCTACAATTTATCATGGCCCTCAGTCCCCAGCGGCTGTGGAGCACCTGACCAAGGTGGCGGTCAGACCTGCTACGCGGCAGAGGGTGCTAAGGATCTCTGGGTCCGGACAGGCCGACAATGGAAACTGAACCTGACAACGTTCAACACGCACACCCTGTCGAGTGAGGCTAGCTTTGCAGGGCTATTTGAAGAATTATTAGGTAGTGCCTGGGATATTATTGGCCTTAGTGAGGTTTGAGTACATTTTCTCGCTTCAACAAAAAAGGCTATGGCACAAAATGACCCCTTTTTCCCATGGTAAAGCTAGGCTCCCCTAAAACGTACTACAAAACAAGTTAAAGGAACGTGTTTGCTTTACTTCGATGCACAATATGCTTCCACTATATTACGATATATTTTACACCAATGCTTGATTCGTTGACTATATAAGAAGTTATTCATGCCTCATTATACCCTGTGGCATTATTTTTGTGATTTAGTTCAAGATGACCGAATTTTTGATCGTATCAACATTTTTATGCGTAATTTCCTTGTACCTGCTTGCACCAGGTACAATACTGTATAACACCGTAAGCAATATACCATTTTTTATTTGGAGTCTTTCTTAGCACAGTCACAAGTTTAAAATTTGAATAATTTGTCTAAAATTATTTGATTGATTGATTGTCTGGTGGATTGACGGATTGTTTGAACGTATTTCCTCTATTTTCTTTCCTCCCAATTACCAGGCTACCATTGCCTTATGTGGTAGGCCTGGACGGGCTTCTAGAGCTTCAACAGGGCCAGCTGGATGATGACGTTGACCCTTTGGGGTTCTCACTCTTATTGCTGATTCATATACACGTCCACAGGGAGCACAGCAAGAGGCACGGCCACCAAATAAAAACTGTGCGTGCCCATGCATGACTTCGGTGCAACTGGTCCTCGTTCTTTCATCGACTTCGTGGAAAACATTCTTGGAAGCAAGGTTGTTTGGGTGACGAACGTCGATGCTGTTGTGCCCGCACAAAAAAGTAAACTGTCAATACATTAAAAAGCATTCAAACACATGTGAGTACGGTTTATGGGCTGTCTATGGAATAAATTGTGCTGCCCATTATTCGCTCCCCCACCACCACGTGTTTTGTTTGAGTGGGGAGCTCGGTATGTGGACGTGGGCTGGCGAATGAGCATGCACATTTGTCTTCTATTTGCTCATGGCCAAAAAAATGTGCCTAGCTTGCACTGGAGGCGCAATGCTAAAGAGACAGCGGAGCTGATGGGCGCCTAGCTAGTCCTGGCTTTTGAGTTAGGCTAAGCGCTACCAAGTCATCCCGACCATTTCCCGAAATTTACTGATTATCGATCGATTATCAATTAGCTATTGATTGACTACCGATTGGCTATCGCAAGGTATTGGCCTAAGATAAGCACTACCAAGTCATCCCCAGCATTTACCGCAATTTATACATTATTGTTCGATTATCGATTAGCTATCGATTGGCTATCGCAAGGTATTGCCCAAGTATCTGGGCTAGGCTAAGCACAACCAAGACAACCCCAGCATTTTCTGGAATTTATTGATTTATTGATTATCGCTATTGACCAAGCTGTCGCTTGGCTATCGATTGGCTATTCAGCATTTCCCCTTTTCCCCCTTTCCATTTCCCCCTTTTTTTATAGAAAGATCGGGGAAAATAAGGAAATGCTTGGATAGCAGCAAGAAGCTGCAGTGTTAGCAGCTTGACAAGGCCTCATGTCTAATTGAGTTCACCCGAAGAATGCCCGGTTCAATTTGTATCCATTTTTTTTTGTGCTTTTCAATAATTGAATAATGGTTCTAATGACAATCTAACATGTCATTTCCCCTTTCAACAGCACTTACTCATATCAGTCCTAAAAGTTTATTTGTGATTAAAAAAATGGAATAACCAACCCATTCATTGACCAATACCCCATAGTGGGTATGAGCCACGAGTTGCCTGGACGACGACGAAGATGACACCAACGACTTCTCAAAGGTGTACGAGCCATGTGCTGAGGACATCATCATCATCATCATCATCATCATCATCATAATCATCATCATAATCATCATCAGGGAACATTGCTCCGGCAGCTACGAAGCTTCGCTCGCACGCGGGAAACTCTTAAGGGTTCTTGTCTTATTATTATGCCAGTATTATTCAGTGTTATTTTCCCAGTATTATTCCAACTACGCGCTACATGGCAGTACATTCAGTAGTGTGTAAGAGGGCAAGGTGAATTTAGTTTTGAAAACTTGTATTACGCTGAGTTCTGTCCACACAGGAAGTAGGAAGCCTATATCACATAAAATAGATACTGTTTTTTTTTTTCATTTCAAGGAGGGCTGCCTTACGGCATCGAAAAAAAAAGAAAGACAGCTTGAAAGAATACTTAATGTACGAATATAAATATGAAAAGATACCGGCATACTCCAGCAGATTTAGGCTGCTGTTTATGGTAGTGATTAAAAACAATTCTAGGTTTTACGTGCCAAAACCACGATCTCATTAAAGGCACGCCGTAGTGGGGGACTACGGAATAATTTTGACGTGCACCTAAATCTAAGTACACGTGTGTTTACACATTTCCCAGCATCGATATGCGGCCGCCGTGGCCGGGATTCGATCCCGTGACCTGGTGCTTAGCAGCCCGACACCACAGCCACTAAGCAACCACGGTGGGTGTGGTAGTGATGGGGAAGACGGCTACGACAATGCCTGGAAACACATTTGAGCTCTGAGGAAGCGGTTCAGCTCTCACTTGCAAATAGTGGCTCACATATTTCACAGACATTTCATTGTCTAATTACCTCTCACTTAACACTAATTAGATTGGCATGGGTGCCTGGTCACAAAGGATTAGTTATGAATTAATTAGCAAACAGCTTGGCGAGAGCGGCCCTTAGTGGTCCAATTCTTCCGATCCTTCCTGCATCAGCTTTCGTAACTGCTGCTAGGTTCAGGACACGTGCAGTCATGTGAGACTCTTGGAACCAGTCAATAACAAACAACTGATTACCGACACCTCTTATTTCCTTGTAGCAGAAGTTTCAGCCATAAAAGAAAAGTTGAATTGCTGTTTTCCGAATTTAGATTTCCAATACCTTCATAAAACTATTACCTGCATTAAATATAACAATGCCAGATATTCTACCTTTGTGAGCCTCTTCTCTGGGACATCATCATAGGGATGTTGGTGCAGCTGTTATCAGATATTGAAGGAATCAAGACGATTTCCTTGCTAAATTCTTAAATTTCTATCTTACTTCATTCTTTTTAGCTGTTGAAGTTTCACAGTTTCACATCGGCCAGACTGAGCCTTGTTTAAATACAAGTGAAGGGAGCATGCCTAAAACAAAAGACAAAAAAAATGTCACAGTTTCGCCCTAAGGGCGAAGCAATGAATGCGATAGCAACACAGCAATGTCATACGAAGTAAGGTGAGCGGCTTTGGTAGCAATATGAATTGTAGTAAGCATGAGCTGATTAAGTAAGCAGGTGTGCTGCGGCGTAAGTAGACCGACATGAAGAGAGACTCGATGACCACGAGAAGGCGCGTGTGAAACGGTGGTGTTGATGAGAAGCGCTTCCCGTGGGCAGCGCGTGCGAAGGGACACACCTGTAGGGCTGCACTGCCGATCCGGGCAACATTGCATGTGTAGCGTGCGTTGGAAAATGTGGCCCGACTATTACTAACTGAATGAACAAGCGTGGTGTGAGCGCGCACAAACAAACATGAATAGATCACACTGAATGACTGCAGACAACGACTGTCAAAACGCTGGCAGCGAGCTCATACGCCGCCGCGGCCGAAGGTACGTGCGGTCTATCGCTTCAACGGAAACTGAGCGGCGAATGCACGGCGCATAAAGGTCAGAGCCGTGTGGAGATAAGAGACGGTCCGCGCGAGCGAGCGACGATCGCGGTTGTTGGCAGAGTAGATGTGCAACCCCCCCCCCCCCCCCGCGCTCCCTCCGGTGCTGGCTTCCCGCTTCCTTGCTTGCGCGTGGGTGATTGAGTGTGTTCGCACTCCGTGATAGCGCGCGTCCCCGCACGCTTTCGCTCGGGCATATACGGCGCGCGGCGAAGATTTTATCTATAGGGAACCTCACGGCGACGGCGACGGCGACGACGACGGCGACGACGACGGTGACGGCGACGGCAGAAATCCGGTGTTGAAGTGTCCATATAATTGCTATCGCAATAATATTCACCAAGATAATTTCCAATAGAATCAGGGCAACACTTGACTTCAGCCAACCAAGATAACAGGCTGGCTTCAGGAAGGGATATTCTACGACGGATCATATCCATGTCATCACTCATGTAATCGAGAAATCTGCGGAGTGCAATCAACATCTTTATGTGAGTTTCATAATTATGAAAATGCATTTGATTCAGTAGAGATACCAGCAGTCATGGAGGCATTGCGTAATCACGGAGTACAGGAGGCATACGTGAATATCTTGGCAAATATGTACAAGGATTCCACAGCTACCTTGGCTCTCCAAAAGAAAAGTAGAAAGTTACCTATCAAGAAAGGGGTCAGGGAAGGAGACACAATCTCTCCAATGCTATTAACTGCATGCTTCTAACAAGTTTTCAAGCCAGTAGACTGGGAAGGCCGAGGAGTGAGGATACGAATTAGTTCAGCGAACTCATTCGTTTACAGAAGTCATTTTGGTTCAATGACATCATATATTCCCGTGTGGCAGCCAACTAACCACATTAAATGTAAATGTCATTAGGTGCAAATGACATTAAACCTTCTCGTGTGACAAGGTATTAGACTGAGAAGGCTTAGGAGTGAGGATCAACGGCCAATATCTCAGCGACCTTCGGTTTGCAGATGACATTGTACTATTCAGCAACAATGGAGACGAATTACAACATATGATTGAGGGCCTTAACCGAGAAAGCGTAAGAGTAGGGTTGAAGATTAATATGCAGAAGACAAACATAATGTTCAATAGCCTGGGAAGGGAACAAGAATTCAGGATCGCTAGTCAGCCTCTAGACTCCGTAAAAGAGTACGTTTGTCTAGGTCAATTTCTCACAGGGGACCCCAATCATGAGAAAAGTTTTACAAAAGAATAAAATTGGGTTGGAGAGCATACGGCAGGCATTGCCAATCCAGACTGGGAGCTTACCACTCTCGTTGAAAAGAAAAGTGTGCAATCATTGCATTCTACCGGTGCTAACATATGGGGCAGAAACTTGGAGGTTAACAAAGAAGCTCAAAAACAAGTTAAGGAACGCACAAAGAGCGATGGAACGAAAAAAGTTGTCGCAGTTTCACCCGAAAGGCGAAGCATCAATTGCGATAGCAACTTAGTAGAGAGCCATACGGAGTAAGGATAGTAGTTTTATCCGCTGTACAAACTTGGACATGCAGCAGCACCGGCAACACACAGCACTGTTGTCGACGCCGTCGGCGTTTTGCCCGCGTTCGCACAAAATGCGTGCGGCGTTGGTGACTGTTGCCGGAGCCTCTGATATAAATAGGCACTTGGTGCCGCAGCTAAACGTCGCCTCCCTTCCCTGCCCCCCCCCCCCCCCCCTCTCACGGCCTTTCGTGCGTCAGAAGAAGGCGCGTTTGCTCTACATATATGGTGATTGTAAAGGAGGAAAGAGACGCCTACTTCTGCAGCCCTTACAGGAGCACGGCACAGAACGCGCGTTTGTTCTCCGCCGTGCGTTCACTGCCCGTGAAAGCACGCGTCCCTCGCGTCCTTTCACTCGCACATACAGCGTTTGGCGGCGCGCGGCGACGATTTCATCTCCATTGACGTCATACGGAACCTCACGGCGACGGCGACGCCGACGGCAGAAATCTGCTTTGGAGTGTCCATATAATTGCTATCGCAATAAAACAAGACTAGAAAGAGGATATTTTACACATCTTGTTGCACATCGCGCTTTTTTCATGTGCGTGTGAGTCATGACTTGGTGAAACCCATATTCTCGGTAGAAGCTTAAAGAGAACGGGAAATTTTGCTTCGGAAGCGTTTTTCATGAATATAAATAAAAACAGTTACGGCAGAGCACATCTTAGCATGACTGTAGCGATGATGTAGATATGTGGGCACCAATATGGCGAATAAACTGCTGGTAGCGAGTGGTTTTGTGAAAAGGGGGTCCTTTCTTGCATGTATGTATGTATGTATGTATGTATGTATGTATGTATGTACGTATGTATGTATGTATGTACATACGTATGTATGTATGTAAGCGTCTGTATGTATGTGTGTGGGATGTATGTCCGCATGTATGTATGTATTTATGTATGTAGCATGCATGTGTGTACGCATGTAGGTATGTATGGCATGCTTAAATGTATGATATCATGCTTCAAAATTGCGGTACTTTATGCGCAGTGCCTCACGACTTGAAGTGTACCAGAGACCTGGAAGAACGCCAACATTATACTAATCCCTAAGAACGAAGACGTTAAACAATTGAATTATAGACCCATTAGCTTGCTTTCAGTGTGGTATAAAAAATGTCACAGTTTCGCCCTAAGGGCGAAGCAATGAATGCGATAGCAACACAGCAATGTCATACGAAGTAAGGTGAGTGGCTTTGGTAGCAATATGAAGTAGCAATATGGTGATAAAGTTAGAAAAATTGCAGGCGCAAGTTGGAATCAGCTAGTGCAAGATTGGGGTAATGGAGATCGCAGGGAGAGGCCTTCGTCCTGCAGTAGACATAAATATAGTCTCATGATCATGGTGGATATATCTATATATATATGCATATATATATGCCTATATTGTGCTTCTGATTTTCCTATATATATATTATATATATAATATATATATATATTATATTATATAGGTCTGAATGTTGGGGTCAAGCGTATGTAGAAAGATAAGAAGCACAACTGCGCGGTTATCTTTGGATTCCTTACACAACAGCTTCGGTCGGTATCCCTTGAAAAAGGCCGGTCCGCCGATTGAACCTGTTGTGTAAATAAACCAAAATAACGGCAACGTTGTACTTCTCATCTTTCTCAATATATATTATGTCGTGGAAAGAGGTTGCAAAGCCTTGCGGCTCGTCCAACCCCCCTCGTGAACAAGTGGGATGCACTCCTGCCAACCTAATTCAATTAAAAGAAGAGGCTGGAAATGCGCCAGTGACACGCATTGGTAGTTAACAGACTTGTCAATTAGTCACAGATGATGAGCAATTATGGACCAGTAAATTCTAATGCTCCATTTGCACCGGCATTCCTGTCACGCGTAAGTTTATCGCGTGGCAGGACGTGGAATTTGTAGAATTTTAAAAATCGCCTGTTACAGATAATACAACTCAAGCCCTTGTGCTGTATTATTCAGAGAGACGAATGCTTGCTTCCACGAGTGAGTGAGTGATGTGAGTGAGTGCAGTGAGTGAGTGAGTGAGTGAAGTGAGGTGAGTGAGTGAGGTGAGTGAGTGAGTGAGTGAGTGAGGTGATTGTGAAAAGTGAGTGAGTGAGTGAGTGAGGTGACGTGAGTGAGTGAGAGTGAGGGAGTGAGTGAGAGTGAGTGTGAGTGAGTGTGAGTGAGACGTGAGTGAAGTGAGGGAGGGAGTGAGTGAGTGGGAGTGAGTGAGTGA